>NC_056745.1:1151714067-1151894067 GCF_019279795.1 Protopterus annectens | reverse complement strand
TGCCTTAAAAAACTCCAGCTATACTCTGTCACATACCGTCTACTCAGAGGCGATCTCTGCTTAACATACAAGGCCATGTCAAACCCAGAGCTGTTGGACATGCTACACTTAAAGAAATCTCAATCCCTCAGAGCCACACACTGCAGGGATATAAGCCTTGTCATCACAATAAACAAAACATGCTGGAGGGATAGATTCCTGACCCAGAGACTCCCCAGACTCTGGAATAGACTGCCCATACATGTCAAGCAGAGAACCTCCTTGGCCCTCTTCAAAAGGAACCTTGACGATTGGATGGGAGAAAGGAAATTCACTCCAGGGATCAGGTCAGATGCCCTGCTACACAGGGATCCAGGGAAGTAAATAGTGTGGGAAGAAATAGCCAGGGAAATGTTATGGCTAGGCTTGTATAGGCCCTAGGGCCGATAGCCTAGTACCAACCTATGAACCTATATATGTGGTGCACTTTATGTAACATCGTTATATACTTTTGTTCTGCACAGGTTTGGACTGGAAGCCATTCAGTATTACATGGACCTTACACATTTTTATAGTTGTGAATTTTCCATGTTTATTTTTGAATTTCTGGAGTTTATACTGACTTAAATGTGTTTTATTACTGTGGTAACTGCTATTTACAATCGAGAGGTTCAGCTTTGGAGGCTACTTTTAACTCAGTTTATGCTGACATCTTTATGGGTTATTTTGAAGTAAAATATGTACACAGTTCCTCCAGTAATATCCATCGGAATAGTTTGGAATTATGGAAATGTGTTTACATGATTGTTGAGTTATGTGGAAGTGCACTGCCCAAGAGATGTATGATTTTTATCAACCATCTTAACAATAATGTTATGAGTATACAATTTGCCTACTTTTTTGACCTTTTTTTAGTCAGTTTTTGGATGCATCAATTACTAAGTTAACTGATGGTTCTGTGGAGAGTGCTATTTATAAAAAAAAGTTCTACAAAATGCATTATCAGCTGGTAATAGTTGTCATCCTGGTCAAGTGGCTTATAATACTCCTTATGCTCAATTTTTGAGACTCAGACATATTTGTGATACAGACACTGAATTTAATGTGTAGTTGGATGTTATGAAAAAACAGTTTTTGGTGAAAAATTTTAAGTCTGGGCAGATTGAGGAAAGTGCAATAAAGGTAAATGGGCCAGATAGATCTGAATTGTTAAAATACAAACAGAAAACTAATAAGTTTAATAACAAAAACAGGTTTATAACAACATATGGAAACAATATTTTTAATGCGAGACAGGTTTTAAATAAACACTGGGCAATCATTTTGCATAAAGCTTCTTCTTATGGTAATACACTGCAGTGGTGGTGCTGCGGTAGCGGTGTCGCCTCACAGTTAGACGTTGCCCATTCGATTCTCAGTTAGAGCGTCTTCTGTGTAGTGACATGTGTGAATGGGCGTTCCTTCGTTGAAGGTTGTGCATTAGGCCCGGCAAGCCAGTACGTAAAAATCTACTGCCAATCATTAGCGGACCGGGGTTCCGCTGTGGCGACCCCTAACCGGGAAAAGCCGAAAGACACAAACATTCTTCTTATGGTAATATTTTGTACGATACTCGTAAGACAGCCTGCTGAAAGAGTATGACCATTGCTCAACACTTCTCTAGTTTTAAGAGGAGTTTGAACACACAGTGAACATGTATCATCAATGGTTGTTTCCCTTGGGGTGATTGTTCACTTTGTGATAAAATCTGCAATACTAGTTTTTTTTTACTTCTGTACAGACTTATGACACTAAGGTAATTATACATTGTATTTCAGATTGCCTGGTTTATTTGAAAGTATGCAAATGTGGAGCCATTTATGTTGGTCAAACTTTGTTGATATGGAAACAACATATTTCTTTGCATGAATGATATCAGATGCAGAAGAGAACATAGTGCCTTATACAAGCATCTGTTAAAACACAAAGGAGCAATTTTTACATTTATTGGTATAGATAAAGTTTATTTTGTTTCTTACATTACTAAGATTCAGAAACATAACATTTTAGACAGTAAGCAAAAAATGGATTATTAATTTGTGAGCAATGATATCACTAGGAATAAATGAACTGTTTTAAGGATGACTTTTTGTACATGAATTTATATGAAGTAATTGATATTGTTGATGCTTTTTCAAATCTTGACCAGTAAGTGACAGCATTTGATAACATCATAGAACATATTTAAATGAATATGCTTACTCTTAGAATACTTCTGTTTATAAAAATATATTTTTAGGATTTTTTAATTATATAATTGATCAATTTGGAATATCTAATATTTATTTGTAGTTTTAATAGTGAGCGGATTTTGGGTGGTACATTACTGATTTACTATCATCATACGACCAGGAAAAAGTGGCAAAATAGTTTGATATTTAAGGGAGGATATGCAAAGTGTTTAATGCACATTGAAAAAGCCTTCTTTTAGGCAAAATCATGATCTGTTAGTTTGTGATTGTCTTTCTGGGTAATAAAAGATTGTCTTACCTGGAAATATGGAATACTGAGTGCCGGAAATTCTTTTTGGGTGATATGTTCTGCAACATAAATCCTGGTGATATAATGATGTAGAAACCCCAATGAGACACAAAAGAAAATTAGCTGCTTTTTTACTATGTTTCTCCCCATGCCTATGCCACTGCCAAGAATCACATTGCTGGTAATTGCTAGTAGTGTAGTGCGAGTCCTGCTTTTCTGGTGTGATTCTTCCTAAGGATATGACACTGCCAAGAGTCACTTTGCAGGTAATTACTAGTAGTGCAGGGGAGTATAGGCAATGCATACTAGGGCAGTTTTTTTTTAGATTCCTAGCAAATAAATAGTTGTTTTATGCATAATCATTTTGATTTTTGTTCTCACTACAATCAGTTGTTATCAATCAAATGTCAGCACCCAAGCACGCTTGGTGGGTCAGAGATTTCATCTTCTAACTTTATAACAGAGGATTATGTTCAGGTCTGTGTTCATAACCACCTGCCATTATCTTCTGAAAAGGGCAAAAAGGCAACTTGTTATAACCACCTTTCTTAAATCAAAAAGGTATTTAACAAGGTTTTGCTAAGTACTCCTAAAGTGTTTTTAACACTGGGTTTTTACATTAGAGATGAACAGGAGATAATGTTAGCTGGAAAAGAACATTGGAAGGTAAAACAGTTTTAAAGGTTGTTGAACTTTACTTTGCCACATTTATAAACTAAACATGTGGCAGAATGAAGTGTCTAACATCTTTTAAAGTTTTTTCCAGAGGAGAACATGTTTCTGCCAGCAATATATTTGACAGTGCTAAAATGTTTTAATGGCATTCAAAGGCTTTGAAAACTGATAAAACTTTTTGCTGTTCTACACTTTTTTTATTTAAGTGGTAGTAAATGGAGCAGATAAAGCTCCATGCACTACAAGGAATTATGATTGTGTCTTACAGATTATTACCCATTATTATGTGTACTTGACATGGATGCCAAGATTCACTTCCTGAGCTTTACTCTTGAGATGAATTTATGGTATCCATGTCTCAAAACACATAAGTTGGCTATGATCAGAAACCTGATCATAATCCTTTGTGTTATATGTTCAAGAAATGTATGTCAAGAAAGTGAGACCCAGCAGGTGAATTTCTTGACATGCATTCAAGAATATATTCCGTCTGGTTATGATCAGAGTGGTCTATATCAGTTCAACGAAATAGCACATCATCGAATGCAACAACCTTGAACTTCTAAACTTGAAATCTACAAACATCAAAAGCTCAGAGCAGCAAATTTTTTCCCTGGGAATAATTTCACTGTTCCGAGAAACACACACACATGACACAAGCACACCAAAAAAACAGCAATCCACAAGCATACACTTAAAATCCTACATCTAACCCTACACTAAACTGTACATACAGTACTATCTATCCACTATCCTTAACCCAAACTCTAACCCTAAGGTCCGTCACTATTGCATACTCACCTCACCCACACCCTAACCCTTACTCACATACCCCATCCTAACCCTAAAGTCTATCACTATCGCACACTCACCTCACCTGCGCCCTAACCCTAACTCACATACCGCGCCCTAACCCTAAAGTCTGTCACTATCGCACACTCACCTCACCCGTACCCTAACCCTAACTCACATACCCTGCCCTAACCCTAACGTCCACACAATCACACACTTACCTGAACTCAACCCGTAACTTTCCACGACATTGCTGAAAATAGCGATGCCACAGAAATGGACAACCAAATTCTTTCCCTAGGAAAAAATTTGGTTATCTGCAGCTTTGCTATTTTCAGCATTCACAGTTTTCGGGTCAATATTAGACCATTCAAAGTATTAACAATTCGATGATCTAATATAGATCTGATCAGAGACCCGATAATAATGTTTGTAACATGTGGAGCTTTAGTTGCCCATATGTGATGCTACCTGTTAAAAGTATCTTTAAACTGGTTGTATGGCAAAGCAAGGTGAGGAGCATCTTTCAAAGTTTGAGATATATTTATCTATATCAATCTATACACACACACACACACACACACACACACACACACACACACACACACACACACACACACACACACACACATACACATGGATCTACTTCTAAACCTCAAAATCCCATATAATCGAAACTTATTTTCATGAGACGGAAATCCTGAAACTTTGAATTCCCGAATTCCAAATTTTTCCCAGGGTAGGTAAACACTTGCCCAAAATCAAACAAAAAACACACTGTAGTAAATAAAACCCACCTAGGTGGGGGGCTATGCCACCCACACACCCAATGTGGCTATCCACAGCCACCCAGTGTGTGTGGGAGGGCACCCCCCCAACTGTATATAACAACTCTGGGATTGCACTAAAGTGGAGAAAAGGACATGTTGGCAAATGTTTACTTACCCTGGGAAAAATCCTCCATTCTGGAATTTAAGGTTGTGGGACTTTTGTTGTCTGAAAATAATTTTCAATTACATGGGCTTTTGAGCTTCAGAAGTGGATCCATGCGCATATGCACACACACACACACACACACACACACACACACACACACACACACACACACACACACGCTCATGTCTGCGTGTTTGTTTGTATATAAACATATATATATATATATATATATATATATATATATATATATATATATATATACACACACACACACACACTCACATATATATATATATATATATATATATATATATATATATATACACACACACACACATATAGGTTTACTATCTGTACTTGATTGAAAATCAAAAATTTGACTGAAAAGCAATTGACTGAAAACCTGTGTGACTTAAAGCCCATGTGACTGAAAAGCAATTGAATGAAAACCCGTTTGACAGAAAAGCAATTGACTGAAACCCATTTCCCTGACTCACAAATGGTAGAAAACTGTAGAAGTTTAGGTGGTATGCGATGGTGCAATTTCTGAGGGTATGATTTGCTGGAGAAGTGAGTCTAGAAGATTATGTGTGGATTGGCAATATCCCTGCCATGTCTCATCCCCCATATTTTTAGCTTTGTGCTTTTGTGCTCCAACACTAACTCACTATGTATGGTGTTTTTTTTTCTTTTCTCCAGCGGCTGTTTAACCATGGAGTTAGTATATATCATTAAAGGGGAGTTATAAGGTTTAGAGGGGCTTGCCCCTGTAAAAACATTATTGTGTGTTGTATTTACTTATGTTGAATATTTTAAGCAATTTATGATTCAGTGAAATGGGTTTCAGTCATCTGGGTTTTCAGTCAAATGGGTTTTCATTCAATTGCTTTTCACTCACATAGTGTTCAGTCAGTTGCTTTTCAGTCAGATTCTTTCAAACATTTGATTTTCAGTCAAGTGCAGTTCAGTTAAATGATAGTCAACCTATACATACATACATACACGTGTAAAACACGTAAACAAAGATAAAAACGACTTCTGTAACAAACCTCCCACAGCCCTAAAAATCTAATCCTAAAAAATACTAGAACTCTATTAATCAAATATTACATCCAAGTAGTCTTAGCTCCCCCAATCCATGCCCAGACAAGACATCTGAAGAAACTGCCACTATCTCAGTACCTGTTTTATCGATTCAGTATCTAAGCTACTGAACCCTTACCCAAACTTCTTTACTACTAACATCTCCAACTTTTCTGAATCTACTCCTAATACTATCTCCTCAAATTCCTTCTCCCTCAAAGCTGTACCTACTAGCTACATTAAAACTCTACTCTCTAAATTAAAGCCATGCTCAGCATCAGCTGACAATATTCCTTCCACATTTCTTCTACTTGCAGCTGACTCTCTTGCTCTCCCTGTATCTATCCTAATCAATCGCCCTATCTCTGAATCTAAAGTCCCTTCCATCTGGAAACAATGCTACACTCTACCTATACACAAAGGAGGTAACTCCTCTGATATCTCCAACTTTAGACCTATTGCTATCCTCTCCCTTCTCTTTAAAGTACTAGAAAAATGTATTCATAAACAAGTTATGCAGTATCTAATATTGGAAAATCTGCTTACATCCACTCAACACAGCTTCAGACCCAAACATAGCACCACTACAGCTCTGTTATCCTTCCTCTACACTGTCTCTATAGCCATGGATGATCATAAACTTATTTCTTGCCTATTCTTGGACCTCTCAAAAGCTTTTGACACTATCTCGCACTCTCTTCTTCTGCACAAACTGCGTAATCTCAACTTCTATTCTGATACTGTTGCATGGTTCTCCAGCTACCTCACTGATAGATCTCAATCAGTGAGATGGCAATCTGCATTCCCCCTTCCTCTGCCTGTAAAAATGGGTGTACGTCAAGGGTCTATCCTAGGGCCTTTACTTTTTAATATCCTTACTAATCAGCTCTATACCTCCTGTCCTCAGTCATCTTTAGTGCAAAACGCAGATGACTCTGCAGTCATCACCACAGCCAACTCTCCCTCCAAGCTGTTCTCAGCTACTCGGGCATCTTTTAACTTAGTTGAAACATGACTGTCCAACAACCAGCTCATCCTTAACCCTAAAAAAACAAAGCTGTTACTCTTCCTACCTAAAAAGTTCAACAATATTAAACCCTCCTTCTCCATACAGTCCCTTAATAGCACTTCCATTCAGTTGGAATCTAGCACTAATCTCTTAGGTGTAACCATCGATAATTAGCTTAAATTTGACTTGCATGTTAATAACTGTATCAAAAAGACTCATTCAAAACTAGGACTCCTTTACCGTAACACGAAATTCCTTACCTCTGAAGCCAAGATTACTCTCTCTTATCTACCTTCTACCCAGTCTAATGTACAGTTCTCAAATTCTCACAAATCTTAACTCAGCACTCCTGACCAAACTCAAATCTACCTACAACAAGATAGCTAGATTTGCTGCCCAACAAATCTACAAATCCCATCACTGTCTCTCTCTAAAACACCTAAACTGGCTTGAATTACCCCACCAGCTTCTTCTCTCTCAGCTCCAGATCATCCATTCTGTCCTATACCAGCCTTCCTACTCCCCAGCACTATCCCATCTCATCTCCCATTATTCTCCCTCCAGACCTGTCCAAAGCTCTAACCAAGACCTACTACAAATCTACAAACCCAAGTCTAAATTTGGACGCAACATGTACAGCTATCATCCCACTATTGCCTGGAATAGGCTTCCACTAGAAATCAGGAACCTTACACATCCTAAACAATTTAAGACAGCCACCAAATAGCACTTTAAAAGTCACTGGTCCTACCACTGCACTTTCCCTCCTTAAACATCCCCTACTTCTCATACCTTAATCTACTTTCTGCCCTTAACTCACTCTTCTCACTAGCTCTCTCTAATCTTCCTTGACTACTCTTTCTACTGTCATCTAAAATCTATTAAGCTAATCGACTCAGAGAAACATTCTATTGTAATTGTCTTCCCTTCATGCAACTACATTATGATAAAACTGGGTTTTTGTAACCACTTACCCAAAAAACTATATTCATCTTAATGACATATTTCTTTTTATACATCTTGAAATAGTTTTTCTATACTCCTGATTATTGACACTGTATAACATTGTATTGCTACTTAATGCCTTGCAATAATCCTGTAACATTGCTGTTTAATGCTAATTTATAATGAAAATCGTATAATATGTTGGAGCTTTACTCCCTGGGCCTCCACTGAAAAAGGACTTGTTAGCTCAGTTGGACAATCCCGGTCAACAAATGTAAGTAAATAAATAATATATATATATATATATATATATATATATATATATATATATATGAGCTTACTGAAAAAGGACAAATAACCCATATATTAATGCTGACAATGTAGACCACCACAAAAGATTGACTTTGAAATAGTTGATATACTACTACACTTGTGATGGGAAAAAATATTGATGCTTGCAAAACAAAACTTTAAAAAATAGCCTAAACACTGATGTATTGTTGTCAGTCTCACCTTTATTCTCACTAAGTCATATCCGATGTGTCGGATCTGTCTTGGCCTTTCCAATAGCTCAAAGTCTTCAGCAAAGCTTGTGGGCCTCTTCCCTACCCAGAATGCAGTTCCCCTACTTCCTCAGATCTTGTTTGCTGCACTGCGCGAAGGTTCTTCAAGCAAGCTTGAGGCTAAGTTTATATACATTTTCTCTTATTTTCTATAATTACTGGTCAATTGTAATTTTATTGCTAGTTTCTTCCCCTTTACTCCTGTCATTACCCTTTCTTAGCTTTAGGAGTGTCAGCACACACCCATTTTAGTTAGAGGGTGTTCCCCCTCCTTTGTCTCACTCTTCTTCTGGGATTTGTTATAGTTGCCGTGAATTCTTTCCTTACCAGTTACCATTCATATTAATTAGAGAATGGTTAACCACATTTTCTTCCAAAGTCTAAGTTAGACGACTCCCCCCTTCTTTCCCAAAGTCTGTTTAAGTTAGAGGACTACCTCCCTTTCCCTTTCTTGCCCCTTGAAGTCCATTTAAATTAGATGACTTCCTTTCTTTTACTATCTTTATTGTTGATGTTATTGCTGTTGTTAATATAGTTTAATAGTAGAGTTCTCCTTGGATTAGGTATTAGCATTTTCTAGTTTAATGTTGTTCTTTAGGCTGCCTTTGAGCATGTCCCAAAAGGAAGGTAAGCCATTGGGCTTTAAAAAATGTGAGAAATGCAGCAAGACAATGCCCCTTAGTGATTCACACACCTTTTGCATTTACTGTTTGGAACCTCTTCATTTGCAAGAATCGTGTTCTATTTGTCATGCCTTTAATTCAAGGGCATTATTGGAGCATAAGAACATGTTTATTCTGAAGGGGTTAATTAAAACCCCCTTCTCTGACGCTATTTCTTCAGATCCCTCCTCTCCTAAATCTGACCAGTCTGGGAGGTCAGTAAAATGGTCATCTCCTGCTCCAAAAGCCAAGGACCAACCAGCCAAAGATGTCTGCTCTGACAGAACCTGTGGAGCAGACAGCTGCTACAGAGCCAGGAACTTCCGCAGATCGGTCTAAATGTTTGGATCCGAAGACTTCCACAGAGTCGGCTCTGAAGTCCCCATTGACATCTGAATTTCATTATTGGAGCCTGACTCCATCCTTGGAGCCAATCACTGCTCGGCTTCCATTGCCCTTTCTTGCTAGATTCAGATCCCCAAAGCTGTCTATAAGGTCTGCAGTAGCCTTTCTGATAAAGATATGAACAGAGAAGTGCAGAAGCTTAAGACACCTGCTTTGGCCAAACTTTGGATCCAAACCCAAAGGAGTCAGATCAGACTCACATTACCCCAGTGTTGCCTACTCCTCCTCTGAGCCATCCGTCTGTGTCAGAGTTGGAAAACTTTAATATCCAGCTAGGGTCTGTATTGGATCCAAGACCACCTATTGGCTCTTTGGATCCGATTTCCACCCCAGTTCTTCCATCACGTCAGAGCAGGAAACCTCTGGGAGCCAACGCTCATTGGTTGGGTCCTCGGAGCACATTCAGGTCACTTTGGATCTGACACTGTCTCCTGAGGCCTCAGCTCAGATGGGTTCAGCTCCTACCTCTTCCACCGAGCTTCTGTCTCCTGTGCCGAGGGCTCTCTCAGGCCTGACATCCTTGTTATCCAGTACGAGGAGTTTTTCAGAGCAGGGGCAGTCTGCTTTTGAGGTTATGAGGAGGGTAATGTCTGCTTCTCAGTCTCAGGCACAGCCACCTTTGGAGCTCCCTCACTCTACAGCTCAAAGAAAAAAGACCTTAGGTGTCGTCCACAGCTTCAGGCTTCAGACTGTTAAAACACAATTTATTAATCGCTTAAAAAGTGAAGCTGACAGGATGTAAACTTCACTAGAATATGATGAACAGAAAATTGTTGAGTATCCAAGCAGTTATCATCCACAGCTTCAAACTTCAGGCTGTTAAAACTCAATTTATTGAAAGCTTAAAAAGAGAAGCTGACAAAATGCAAGCTTCACTGAAATAATTAACCTAGTGATTAACATCCACAACTTTAGGCTTCAAATTGTTAAAGCACAGTTAATAGCACAGTTAATAGCTGCTTTGTAAGCAAAGCTGACAAAAACATATACTTCACTGGAGCGTAAAAAGCTGAAAAAGATGAAACTGTCCAAAAGATGAGCACTTTCAGCAGATGCCTTCTTCAGATCACTCTACAGCACAGGTGTCTTTTCCTGTTCACCTTCGTCCACAGGATCACAGAGATTCAAGGCCTCAGGATGTCCCCCAGGGGACTCCCTCCTTTAATAAAACTTCTCTAGAATATCCCACTGAAGAAGTCCGTCAGAAGAAAACATGCAAGAGGAAGCATCTCGACTCCCCACAGGATTCAGTCACTTCAGATACTCACCTCCATGAAGCAGAAGGTTGTCCACGATCACCTCCTGAGGATCTGTCCTTTGAAGACATCCTGGAAATCCTGAAACAGAGAGGTGACTGGCAGTTCTCACCCTTTCTATGGAGGAGTTGATATACCTGAAGGCCTTCAGATCCTGCCCTTCAATGTCTTGGGTGACACTGCCTTCCAACGAGCTTATCCAGTTAATCTCTCAGAAGGCATGGGAGACCCCAGACTCCATACAGCCTACTCTTATGAGGCCAAGTAAGTACATTACAGCCCCCAAGGATCAAGCTTTCCTCACAGAGGGTGTAGCAGTTGATGCCATGGTCATGATGGCGGCCACGAAGAAAGAACTCTCCAAAACCAATTCCTCTATCCATCCTCCTAATAAGGATTTTAGGACTATGGATAGATATGGGAAGTGCATCTTTTCTTCAGTGGTTTTCACATTGAGATTGCTGACTTATCTTACTCATTTCACCAAATTAGAGAGAAACCTGTTGAAAGAGTTATCAGACTCTCACTTTTGTAATTTCTCCAAATATTTTGGGTTTCTATTACCATGATGGGAGTGGACCCTCTTTCTAAGTCTAAGTATGATTAAAGTTCAAGAAATTAGTATTGTTTCAGTCTTTGATGTCAGCCAGAAATGTTCTTTGCAGCACCCACAGTGTGCCAAGTTATGATTCCTTCTACGATTTGTATGGTGTTACATGTATTGGTAGGATATCTAAATATGATTGTAGATTCTTTTTTAGAAGGCCCATTGCTCCAACTTCTATTGGAACTGTGGTGTTTACTGTTAACATATGCGACTGGTTTACTAATGATTAAGTGCTTCGTAATATGTTATGGTATGTAGTTTTATTTTCATTTAGTTTACTTGTGCTTAGCACCTGTACTGATTCTTCATTTGTGTCCAGCTTACTGTCTGTCTTCTGACTGTTATGCTTATTGGAAATTACCTGTTGCAACATGACTCTTGACTATAAAACTGTGTAACTGGATAACTGTTATAACTTGCTTCATATTTGAATATACTATTTTAAGTTGCTAATTAACATCTCTTGCTCACTGTTCCTACGTTCCCTGTCTATTTCTAACACTCAGTTCTCTGCTCTTGGCTCCTTGCTCACCTTCAGCTCTGTTCTCTATTTCTCCTCACTGTCCTTCTCACACACGTTTTACCATTGCTAATCCCCCCCACTGTACTCTATCCTTCTTAACTTACTCCTTTTAGAAAACTCTGCTACCATACTCTCTCCTTCTAGTTATTTGTAACCTAAAACTTCTTCAGTCCTTTGCCATTTTTTTTTTTTACTTTTTTCCTCACAATTGTTCTTTTTTTGTTTTTTTGTATTCTAGACTTTGGACCACCCTATTTCTGCCATACAAAAGTGACTGAACCCTATCCAGGCACCTGCAACTTGTTACAGCCTGCATTAGACTAATTACTTTGGACCACCCTATTTCTGCCGTACAAAAGCAAATGGACCCTATTTCAGGCATTGTCAACTTGTTATAGCCAGCATTTAACCAATGTATGTTTAATTCTTCACAATGATGAATTACTTTTGCAAAATAATCTAATTTAGCCTGCTCTGTTGTTTCCCTGCTACTGGCAGGACAGGGACGAAGCTAGGACCACCCCAACAACCTTCCAGTATACTCACTTTCCCTGCCTTGGGTTTGCCTTCTCAGCACTCCTTGTACACAGGCAAGTGAGAGCTTTACGCTGTATTATCCAGCTATATCATTTTGTATGTTAGCTCTGCCAAAATACGCTCCCAAACACCACATTTCAGTTTTGGAAGGTCTCCGTCTGGAGAACTCTGTATTAGTGCATAGTATCTTACTGACGCAGAAAAATAAGCCATTTCTTACTGATTATTTTTCTACTGTATAGACTTGGGACTTGGCTCTTCCTGCTCCGTTCACCCTCCGGACTCACTCCGCTCCCCTACCCTGCCCCCAAATTCCACCTGCCCCCCCCCCTGCTTTCACTTTTATACTCAACAAACTCCACCCCCTGTCTCTACACCAACCACAAGACACACCACCCCTCCATACCACTACTATATTTCTCCACTAACCATCCCCTACCCTAACTGTAATAGCATCCACACTGTTTAACACTAACACAAATCTTTATTTCTACTAACAACATCCTACTTCATTTCCTCACTAACTTTTCTCACTCTACAGAACTACCTCAGCTTTCACTACAACCATCTTTAACTCTTACATTCACACACACTTCGAAGTAATATGCTTCCATACTATACACTCCTCTTCAAGCTCCATACATCTCCTAAACCACTATAAGGAATCCCGCAACCTAACAAACCTCAACCCACTACTCTTCTCCGAAACCCTCCAAACTATAAAGTGGAACATCCTAAAAATGCTCCCACTAGACAATACCATTAATTATTTCAACACTACCTTCATCAGCACACTAAACCAGCTAGCTCCAATTCGTATAAAGAGAATAAAGCACAACCCTGCCCCTTGGCTGACCAAACCCACTAAGGATCTCATGCACCTTAGAGACAAAACCCTGAAGTCCTACAAAAAAAAAACCCCAAAAAACTCCCTCTTGATCTTTAAACATCTCTGCAACCAAGTAAAGAAATTAAATGCTTTCTTTACTGCGTTTTATTGGCACAAGAAATGAACAAAACCATAAAAATGTTTTCAGCAAGAGGTTATGATACTAATGATATACAAGAAACCCAGAGTAAAATATGGGATGAATTAAGAGGAATAAAGATATGGGATGAATTAAGAGGAATAAAGAAAGAAAGGGGAAGTAACATTAATTTTTACAGGCAGAGGAAATGAATAAAAAGTGTTTAGTGGACAATATATATTTTGTATCAGTTTATAACATTAAAAGCAAGGAAATAGTGGAGTTAATAGAATATTATTGGAAGTGCCTAATGCAAGATAAATTCTTGGCAAGTATTTTTCCACAAAAAGCTTTCTTTTCATATACTAGGGGCAAAAACTTGAGAGATATGGTAGTACATGGTATGTTTATCATGACTGGCATGGAGATAATAAGGGCACCATTAGTTAAAGGAACTTTGAAATGTGGCAAGTGCAATATATGTACACATGGCAGAGGGGTTTTGCAGAATCAGGGCTCCAGAGAATCTTTCTTTGTAAGACCCTTTCAGTGCTCCTGAAGGAGTGCCTGACTGCTTGTCTGTGGAAGCAGTCGTGGGTCGATTGTCATTGCATGTCAAAACCTGGCAAAACATCACCGAAGACAAATGGGTGCAAGCCATAATATCCAGGGGTTATATAATTCCCTTTTCCTTCCCCCTCCCACAAACAAGTCACTTTCAGACGTGCCACCCAGTCAAAAGGAACAAGGAACAAGCAACATTAGAAATTCAAAAGTTGCTCAGCAAGAGAGTCATCCAGGAAGTTCCCGCAGACCAGACAGGATCCGGAATGTACTCAAGATTCTTTTTAGTTCCAAAGAAAACAGGGGACCGGAGACCAATATTGGATCTCACTGAATTGAACAAATCAGTGAAGAAAACCAAGTTCCAGATGGTAACACTGCAGTTTATATAATTCCATTCCTGAGAAAAGACAACTGGATGTGCTCTATAGACCTTCAGAATAGGTTCTATCATATCAAGATGGAAAGATGATCCAGAAGGTACCTGTGCTTCCAGCTAGGAGCCAGTCATTTCCAGTTTCAAGCTGTTCCCTTTGGTCCTACTACAGCCCCCAGAGTGTTCACCAAATGCATGTCAATAGTGGCACTGCACCTCAGATGCCAAGGACTCCAGGTGTTTACGTTTTGGACAACTGGCTCATAACCTCCCTGACCAGGCAGCTACTGCTACAAGCCAGAATATACACTTCAGCTTTGCTCCAAACTAGGAATTACCATAAATTATGACAAATACTCTTTAGAGCCATCTCAAAATTTAACCTTTATAGGCGCAGAAATAAATACAGTCAACCTTGTATTGAGGCTTCCTCAAGACGGAGTAATCGACATTTGCCTACATATCAGGTGACTAATCAGAAAAAATTGAGCCATGGCAAAACAGATTCTACAGACCTTGGGAAAGATGGCAGCATCTAGTGCACTCATTCCACTAGCATGTCTACACGAGGATTCTACAGTGTTTGCTTTCCATACAATGGTCGATTCTAGAGCTATCAGTGTCTCACAAGATTCTCATAACCAGATCTTGCAAAAATGATCTCCAGTGGTGGATTCACTCTCCATCAGTGTCTCAGGGCTGTCCCTTTACCCTCAATCCCAAGCCACGGTGACCACGGATGCTTCCCAGATAGGGTGTGGGGGGGGGGGCATTATCTGAAAAAGACTATCCAAGGAATCTGTCAAGAACATGAGGCTCACTTACATATAAACAGCTTAGAGATG
Source organism: Protopterus annectens (assembly GCF_019279795.1). Lineage (NCBI taxonomy): Eukaryota > Metazoa > Chordata > Ceratodontiformes > Protopteridae > Protopterus > Protopterus annectens. Next base: position 1,151,878,822 of record NC_056745.1, on the reverse strand, counting down.
AGAGCAGTGCTGTTAGCGTTGCAAGCATTTCAAGACTCTCTCCCTCTAGGAACTATAGCAATTCAATCAGACAACATTTCGGTGGTCTGGTACATAAACAGGGGGGAGCCAGATCCTAGCCCCTTTGTTGAGAAGCTCTAAGGGTTTGGCAATAGGCAGCATCCTCCAGTCACTTTCTAACTGCAATGCATATCCCAGGGAAATCCAACGTGATTATGGACAAACTGAGCACGGCCATATTATGGCCCCATGAGTGGTCCCTCAATCAAATAGTAGAAGAAGAAATTTTCTGGAAATGGGGCCAGCCTTGCTGCAATCTTTTTGGATCATTCACCAACGTCAAATGCAGCAACTACTTTGCCCTAATCCCTCCAGAGAGGGAGTCACTAAGGGATGCACTTGTTCATGACTGGCCTCCGGGACTCCTTCGTATATGCTTTTCCTCCCATTCCTCTCTTTCCCAAGTTATTGCAGAAAACGGGGTTGTTGGAGACCATGATAATCCTGATTGCTTCCTATTGGCCTCATTAAATCTGGTTTTCCTTTCTATAGCCTCATCTTTGGGACAAGCCATGGATTCTGGGCCCAGTTCCAGATTTACCGACACATCCGTCGGGAATGGTATAGCCAAACCTTCACAACCTCAAGCTGACAGCTTGGCTGCTCCAGTTCCCTTGTTTGCCAGGTTCCCCGGTCTGTCATCTCCGGTAAAACATATTTTGATGTCATCCCATAAAACCTCTATTCATAAGGTATACAAGAGTAAATGGAATAGGTTTGTAATATGGGCGACTGATAACCAGGAAGATCCCTTTCTGCACTCATTCATGCAATACTGGAATTTCTAACAAAGCTTTTTTGGGAAGGTGTGGCTGCATCTACCAGAAAGGCTCAACTAGCAGCAATTTCAAATTACCATGTAGGAGAGAATGGTTCCTCTATTATGTCACACAGACTCTGCAGTGCCTTTTTGAAGGGAACAACAATGATTAGATCTACATACAAAAATCCAAATCCCCCCTGGGTTCTCAACTTCATTTTAACAAATATCATTCATTTCCCCTTTGAACCATTAGCAACATGTGATTTAAAATTTTTGTCTTGGAAAACACCTTTCTACATGCTCTATCGTCTAAACATCCATATTTGATTTTTCATAAGGATACAGTTTCTTTACGTACCAATTCTTAATACCTCCCAAAAGTTGTATTGGAAAGCAACCTAAAGAAAACTATTGAGTTACCTGTTTTCTTTCCTAATTACCAAAACAAAGGCAACTACTCCCTACATCTTCTGGATGTACATAGATAATTGCGTTTCTACTTGCACAGAAGTTCGGAGTTTAGGAAATCGGATCAACTTTTCGTATCTTACTCTGAGACTAGGAAAGTTCTACCGGTCTCAAAAGTTACATTGTCAAGATGGCTCACCCTTTGTATATCTTACATCTACTCTTCAAAAAACAAACCTCATCCCTTTCTTGTTAAAGCACACTCCACCAGATCAGTCATGACTTCAGCAACCTTTCAAGCAAGGCTTTCCTGGGACAGTATCTGTGCTGCAGCAACATGGACTAAGCCACATACCTTTATTACTCATTACAAAGTGGATTTGGCCTCCAGGAGTAGGGCTTGATTTGGTTCTGTGGTTCTGAGGAATATTCCTCCATGAGCCACCCAGGAATTACATTGCTTGGGACATGGTCCCATCAGTGAGAATAAAGGCGAGATTGACAACAATACATAAAGCAGTTATGTTCTTACCATAACGTTCTATGTGTGTTGTCCATCTCAACCTTTATTATCACAACCCTTCCCTCCACCCCCCTCCTGGAAGACTAAGTGGACTATGGTTTCATGGATCATTATAGCCTCAGAGGTTCTATTATCATTTATGGAATTTCCATATTGTTGAAGAGAATAATTCTATCTGGGTGGGCAAACAAGATCTGAGGTAGTAGGGGAACTGCATTTTGGGTAAGGAAGAGGCCCATGAACTTTGTTGAAGAATTCAAGCTATTGGCAAGGCCAAGATGGATCTGACACATTGGATTCAGCCCATCAGTGAGAACAAAGGTCAAGATGGACAACACTCATGGAATGTTATAGTAAGAACATAACTTCTTTTGCTTTGTAAGGGGAAACTCCCTACACCCCCATGTGGGGGGGGGGGTGCCCTGCTAATTTTATATATATATATATATATATATATATATATATATATATATATATATATATATATATATATATATATATATATATATATATTTGCTCAGACATTGCACTATGCTGAGGTAAAGGTATATTTCTTAACCCTGGGAACTGTGCAATCTCTCATGCCTGTTAACCAAAGGGGGTTTATATGGGGCACCCTACTAATTTATATATATTTACTTCAAGATTGCTCTATGTTGGGGAAAGGCATAATTGTGCAATCTCTCACAACTGTTGACTAAAGGGGATATCTATATCTATATCTATATCTATATCTATATCTATATCTATACACACACACACACACACACACACACACACACACACACACTTGTATATACACACAAATATATGCTCTGTTCTCCCATGTGTATGTATATATATATATATATATATATATATATATTTTTTTATTTATTCATTTACATGTTGTTTACTGGGGTAGAGCACTGATCAAAGAATGACCAACTGCAGGTTCAGCCCAGGTAATATACAAAATAATACAAAATAGTGTGCAAACAGCAACAGTACATATGTGCAACAAGTTGCAGTACATCATACAATAGCAGATCAGTTCAAAGTGGTTTATGAAAAAATAATACTATGTACATATGTACACAAGAGATAGTCTCAGGTAACATTTAGGAATGAAGATACTGACACTGAGAAACAGATGTGTAGTAAGGGCTGGAGTAAGTGATTAAAATTAGTTACATAATATGCCCTAAATTCTGGTATTTGCATATATGTTGTTTCTGAATGAACTGTTTGAATTAGGTTTAGAGTAGTTGGAAGTTTATGTGAGATGTCAAGGGAGAGAGAGACTACCATAGTTTGGGAGCAAGGACTTCAAAGCTGTGGCCAGAGCTGTGTAGTTTGGCTGTGGGTGTCTGGAGTGTGGGTCCTGGTCTGGATTGGTTCTTAAGGTACTAGTTTGGGGTGGATGTGATCTGTTTCATAGCTAGTGTATATGTGTGCATGTTTGTGTAATATTTATAACATTGTTCACATAGATCATTTCAAACACTTAACTTAGTTGGGTCATCTGATTTTAGAAATGGCCAAATAACTTGCTGTAGCTCTAATGTCTTACAATTACTGTTACAGCAAGGAATAACATAATAGTGCATGTTTTTCTTTAATGTGTCTATATTTACTATAATAAAACTAATTTTCTTAACATCGTCTGATGAAGTATAAAAGTTGGATGAATGATGAGACCTTACATTGTTGATTATTTAGTTGCTTTGAATTAAACCACCAAGCTGTAAAACAGTTTTTTTTTATTACAGGTAGCAGTGGGACCACTGGTCATTTGTTGAGTGTTAATGCTTCTAGTACATCTGCTGCCATACTTACTCATGACTTTTTTTTTTTTTTTAGATATTTAGTCATCTAGATATTGTTGATCTTACAAATTGTTCTGCTGTGTGTAGATTCTGGAAGATACTGACACAAAGCAGTACACTATGGAGCAGGGTAAGTGGCAAAATTCACATTTAATTCTACTTATGGTTTACTCTTAATTCATAATTACTGACCAAATGTTATGTGGTATCTTATGAAAAGAAAATAATTCCGAGCCAGAGAATTAGAGGAAGAAGTAGCAGAAAGGATTACAATTTTTGTTGAAGTGACAGACTATTCACATTAGCCAGCTATTTTTTGGATTATAGTTCTGATCTTGTAGTCAAATCTTTCTTGCCTTTCAATTTCCGTTTTTTTGGGGTTTTGGGTTTCTCTCAACCCTTGATATAGAACTACTTAGGACTATTTTTGTTGTGTATTACTTGCTGACTGTGTCAACCTGAAAAAGAAAGGCGATTTATTTAAGGTGTCCACCATGATTTTAGAATTTTAGAAACACCAGCAGATATTCAGACTCTCCCTGTTTCCTCCTGGGGACAGATATAGTGCAGGCTGTAGTTTCTACATGTTACTTATTTAGCTAGATTATAAGGACCATTGCCGCAAGAATTTGTAACATAAATGTGAGTTACCCAGATGAGAACATAAGAGCCATATTATAGTTTTTTATTAACCCAGTGTCCCAAGGGGTGTACAGCTGCAATCACAAGCTGCCTGCTTCAGATGGAGCCCAGCTATATCTCATAATGTACTGGACACTTAGTTCTGCCTTTGCCTGTTTCTTTTTAAATTATGAATTTGTGAATTAGTAATCATTCTGCTTAAAAAAATACTCTTCTGGTAAATATATTTTTAGAACTGTACTTCTTCTTTGATCTTCCTTTGTTAGGATCCCACAAGCAGTTACAAAAGCAGCCAACCATTCTTTCATATTCTGAAATAGCAGGTCTACCAGAGCACTAATATGTCAAAATTTTGGTAGCAGCTCAACAGAAACTACTTGGCTATCTTCTTTCAAAATTTCATTTGGATATTAGATCTCTTACATGACCGAGATGACCTTGAAGTGCTCAAGGGTGTACAGTCTGTAATTATTCTTTTCTTTTCTGAAGGTAAACAGTGTAACATTTCTAACAGTGATTTTTATGGGGAATGTTCCCAACTTTGACACAACAGAGTTCTACTCTGGCTTCTTCATGAGAAAGGTTTCACGACAATTTAATAGGTTGGGATCCACAATAGCTAGTCTCATAATGTGAAGACTGAATGGTTAAACATCCAGGCTTACATATAGTTCAGGATTGCTATTTCTTGGAATATTCCCTTTTCCCTGAAGTACAGCAATCTCGGAGCTGGAATATACATATGTGTATATGTTCTGGGGCTTAGACACCCCCAGATCTGGACATGTAGAGAGATTTGCCCCTTCTGCAACAAAATAAGTTTAAAGGAGAAGAGTGATATTTGATATCCGCATTTCATAAATTTTTGGTCTTTTCTTTATGGTATGTCGAGATTCGGCATTTGGGGTCATGACATTTCAATAAGGAACCAAAAGGATTACTTAGATGACTGGAGACCTATAATAGACTTCAAAATTGTAAATTCAAGTGTGTGAAGAATTGTGGTAGTATGTATGGTATATATATATATATATATATATATATATATATGTGTGTGTGTGTGTGTGTGTGTGTGTGTGTGTGTGTGTGTGTGTGTGTAATCAGTGGTGTAGGGGATGAGGTGAAGGGTTATTAGGTTAGAGAAGGAGATGAATGGTCTGAAAAGAGAATTAGAATTTGATCTGAAGATTTAAGAGCAGGAAAAGGAGGAGCTGTCAGTGGCATTTGAAAAGTTAGCCTAAGACTAGAATGCACATATGTGAGTATAGAGGTTGTGTGTGTCTGTGTGTGGGGGGGTTCTGGAGTTGCTAAAGGAGGAATGAAGGAAATTGTGGATAGAGTAGATAGTGAAAGATCTAGAAGCTGGCAGAGATGATGATGGGTTGGAATTATTTAGAGAGATATGGGAATGACAAACTATTCTGCTTATATTAGGCATACTAGAGGATTTGAAAACTTGACCGTTGTGCTTTAGGGAGTGGGAGACATTTAGTGAGAAGGCTAGTTGAGAACTGCTTTTAAACTAGAGACAAATTGAAGTAGACATGTTAAAAAGGATAGGAATAGAGGTTTTAAGGATAGTAATGGAGGAAAACAGATGGTATTAGTGAAGCTGTAACAGGACTCTGGCAATAAACCTGATACTGAGTGGAACAGCATGTGAGATTTACAGTAAAATAAATGGCTGAGTGTGGGGAAAAGTTATTCCTTGGTTGACTGTTGATAAGGTAGGTCAGGTACTGCTGGAAGAGTAGCATGAGTTATGTAGTATTGAAAACAATAAGGGGGGGGGGGTTCACCTTACATGTTGTCATGCACTTTGGACTGATTTGGACTTTGGAATGATTCAGTGAGAGTGAAAGAGGGAGAACCTGGAAGAGGAGAAGTAAAAAGAAGGAACAAAGAAGTTGGTGGTGCTGTTGAAAAGGAGTGAAATAAAGTTCCATTTTAAGAAATGTCCTTAGTTTGTGGGGAAACCAAGCAGCAGAAAGAGATGATATAAAGTGCATGGATATAAATGGGTATATAAATGGGATATATATCGGTATGTTACCTGCAAAGCTCTGGGGTTATAGGCTGTGGATAGAGTATGTCTTAGTGAACAAGGGAAAGGAGGGACTGAGGGGCAGGTAGTATAATTATTTTAGAGAAAAGGCTACTTCAATCTAGGTGGAAGATTGTACTGGGTTTTATGTATTATGGTCCATAATTAAGGTAAAAAATGTGCTTTGAAAAACAGCATGATTAAATAGCTTGGATGATTAACTGGGATAGGGTAAGTGAATAGTTACATTCAAAAATTAGAAAATCCATCCCAAAAGATACCTCTCACTTCTGCTCAATATCTGTTCTCCCACTTTGGGAAAACGTCTAGAAAAAATAGTCTTCACCCAACTCACTAACTACTTCCATTAATTCTAAACAGCGTGAATTTTGGCCAGGATGAAGTACTATGACAATACTTTGATCCCTAAATGGATGACATCATGCAAAACACTGCAAGACACTGACAAAGGTCTCCTTACAGACCTGAGAATGGCATTTGACCAAACTGACTACTATCTTCTTCTAAACAAACTAATTACAATTAGTGTTATCCCAGATGGAACTCTCGGGTTAAAAACTTCCTCAGACACTTCAGTGTTAAAACCGTATACTTCTAATCAGAATTTGACTTTTATAAAAGGTGGACCACAAGTATCCATTCTTGCCCCCTTCCTCTTTTCAATATTCATTAACAAACTTCCTTGTGACTGCCCTGTTTTCCCACTCATCCTCTTTGCAGAAGACATGGTTAGTTACTAGTCAAGACACTATAGCACCAACACTCAGTATCATGTCCAGTCAGACTTAAATAAGCTCCACCAATAGCTTATAAACCATAATCTACTTCTTAACCCCTCCAAAACTAACAGTATAGCTAGGGTGGAGAGGGATAAATTCCCCGGGTGCAAAGTGATAGGGGGCAGTATTGGCCATTCATCATCCAGATTACTTTTAAAAGCTTTTATTGCATTTGTGGTCAAACCACTGCTCTGTGTGTGGTTTAAACTGTAGCAACTGTGCATTGCAGCAAGCAGTTTTATAGTACAAAAGTAAAAAAAAAAAAAAAGATCTTTTTTAAACTAAAACCTGAGTGCTGTACTGCTCCATGAAGTGTGTACACTGTAACACCTGCTTGCTACGTTTGTAGCAAGCAGTTGTTACAGTTTGAAAGAGAAAAGATTTTTTAACTAAAATCTGAGTGCTCTGTGCAGGCAGGGTATAAATTGAGCACTGTTTGCTACAGTTCAAAACAAGATTTTTTTTATTACTATAGGGTGAGGCAGGAGGTTCAGGGGCAAGGAGGTGGGGGAGCATGTGTTATGCATCTGGCCACCCGGTTGGTGTACCACTAAAACAGTAGAAGGGACATACTTTGTTTGGCTTGGGTTGGGTGGTTTTGTCTGTCTGCAGTAAGCAGCCTGCAAGTTTGCAGAAGTCCTTTTTTTTTGCTGTTCACTTGAAGAGCTGATAGGTGGGGGTGCTAGTTTGTGGGACTGGCACAGGGTGCTTGCTGGTTGAGCCAGCTATGCTTCTTTTTCTTTTTTTTTAAAACAAGAAACAGCTTTATTAAATTATTACTTATGACACAGGGAATCATGCATTTATATAAATGAAAACAAAACATATTGACATAGTTTCAGTTGATAACATTATACATCACTTATAATCTATCCAGTAGTTGGCAGTCAAACATTACAAAGCTCATTCAATTCCTGCCTTCCTTAAACCTCATTCCTCCTCCAAAACATTATTCTGCTTATATTGTTTCCACAATTTCTATTTTTCTCTATGTAATTTTTCCTACCGTTTTCTAAAGAACCCAATTCCAGTTGTTTAATCTCTGTTACTATATTATCTACTTTTAGTACAGTTGGTTTAGAATTTGATTTCCATTTTCAAGTGATTGCTTTTTTGGCAGCCACCAGAATTAAACTCAACAAGGTCTTACTAGATCTAGGCAATTCCAATTCTGTATCATAGCTCAAAAAATCATTTCCTTAGTTATACTAATTTGCTCACCAAGTATTTTTGTTGTATTAGTATTTCTATCACAAAACATTTGCAATCTACGTGAGGAAAAAATTTTTTGCAGTCTGCTTGGGATATAAAATACCTATGCAAATACTTCCAAGCAAGGATTCTAAATCTTCTAGACTTTGTTGCATATTTGGGAGTTATATATATATATATATATATATATATATATATATATATATATATATATACCATTGTTTCTTTGTGAATTGCCTATACAGTGTCTCTTCCCAATCCTTTTGAACATTCTCTGATTGATTCCTATAGTTATCATGCAATATTTTTGTATGCCCTACTAATTATCCCTTTTTAACAGCATTTCCTGTTCTAGATTCTACTAAAAACTGTACTAGTTGTGGTCTTTCACTTAAGATCCCCTATTTCTTTCTCTTTACCTATACTCTGATATTAGTCCTTGATAGGGAGGACAATCTTTAGCCTGCAGTCTAAATGAATTTTTATCCTCTTGCCATTCTATTACATTTCATTCTCTGATTATTTGCTCCCAGTACCTTGGTTCCTTTGCCAGTTTTCTCCAGTAAATTCTAGCCCCCTCTTGCCTATTCTCTGTACTCAAAATTGCAGTCATCCCTATCAGTAGAATCTGCTTTCTCCACCCCCTTGTTAGCTTAGTTTTTAGAATATTTTCTTCTACTTTATGAATGTAATATTCTGTATTGTAATTGTTGTTTTCCTTAAGGATCTGCATCAAAAATCCCAGTCTCTCCTTGTTTCTTGAGATTCCTCCAGTTTCATCATCATCTCTTTCTACTTTGAATTATACCTTTCTGGTTGTGCTATGTATAGGAGCCTTAACTGTGTAGTTCTGAAATACCCCATTCAAATCAGGTAATCCCAAACCACCTTGCTCTATTGGAAGGATCACTTTATCCCACTTGACTCTTTCCCTCTTCACCTCCTAGAAAAAAAAATCCTTCAACTCTTTATTAATTGCAATCCACAGCTTTTTCTCTGGTTTATAAAAATATGCCTCACCTGTGTATAAAACTAAAGGGATTAAAACATTCTCACTGCTTGTACCTTGCTATCCATATCCATAAAATAGAGTGTCCGGTTTCTCATTTTTTGTATTATCTTTTGATGTGAAGTTGTTCAATCTCGATGTTCATTCTTCACTGATGGGTTCAGAGCCGATCCTCAGCTCCGACACAGCCGTTTAGCAAAGCTCAAAGATTACCAGTAGCTCGAGGCCAAGCCCCTTATCCCATGATGCACTACTTTTTGCTTCTTGGCCCTTGGCCTGTAGTAGTGTAGTCTAGTTTAGGAGTTTATATTTAAATTCTATATTGTAATTTATATCTAGAATGGCCCCTTTGGGCTTTTGTTTGTGATTTTTTGATCATAGCAGTTGTTGAGTGTTCTTCATAGTTGTTAGTTTTTCTGTATATCTGTATTATGTCTGAAGATAAAGAAAAACAACATAAGTCCGGCTTTAAAAAATGTCCAGACTGTGGACAAAAAATGTCTGTGACAGATGCACATGTTCAGTGCGTTTATTGTTTGGGTGAGGTGCACCTTCAGGAGTCCTGTAGTATCTGCTACTCATTTTCTATTAGGGTGCTGGCTGAGAAGAAGAGAAAACTTATAGATCGAGGTCTCCTTAAGCACTCCTTTGTAAAAGCTTTGTCTGACCAGGATGGGGCCAGCAAATCTTCAAAATCTTCAAAATCTTCCTCAGTGTCTAAGGCAAAAAAATAAAAAAAGTAGAATATACTGTGACTTCAGCTCCACAGCCCCCAGAGCCGACAGTCTGTTCTTTTCAGAGCCGGGACTCTTGCTTGGAACTGGTCTCCGAGACTCATTTTTCTCCACTTCTACAGTCGGCACCATCGGTGCTTTCTTCCAGGTCCTCTGTTAGCCTTTCGGATTTGGATATGGATCGACTGGTGCAAAAACTGTTAACGGCACCAGGCCTAGCTAAATTGCTGTCGGCTCCGACCCGGGTGTCAGAACCGAAGACCACTCCTCCTTCAAGTCATACTGGTCCTTCGGAGCCGGAGGAGGCCAACTTGAGGATTGTAGAACCCTTGGAGCCAACGGCTGTTCCAGTGTCGTCAGCTCCATCTGCTCGGACATCCTCGGTGCTGACCGGGGACTCTAGGAGCCGACACTCCCCTGTCGGATCCGGGGAGGATAGTCCCACTGACTTGCCGGTGCCGACTCCTCCTCTCGGGGCTTCGGCTCAGGTGAGCTTGGGTCCTACCTTGGGCTCAGATCCCACGGCATCGGTGCGGGAGGGGATCACAGTCCCTTCGGGTCCATCTACTCCTTCTCATTGGAGCCGTGATGCTTTCAAAGCCACGAGGCAAGTGTTGTCTCCAAAGACTTCCTCATCACCAGGTTTGGCCTCTTCTACCCTTGAAGTGCTTGTGTCCACTTCTGCTACAATCGGTCACCCCAAGAGTAGAGATCGAGAGCCTCAGGTAGCCCCATTTGGCACTCCCTGCTCTTCTGAGACTTCCCCAGAAGTTTCCACTAAGTAAGTACCCAGAAAGAGACTGTGCAAGAGGAGGCATTTGGACTCCCCACAGGAGTCCTTGACATCTGACTCTGACTTGGATGAGTCAGAAGGGTCCCCTCGATCCCTCTCTGAGGACATCTCCTTTGTGGAGATACTTGAGATCCTTAGGCAGAGGGGTGATTGGCAGTCCAAAAGTCCTACTGAGGATGAGTCGGTTCTTTTGAAGGCTTTCGGGTCAAAACCTTCCACCTCCTGGGTGTCTCCACCCTATGATGAGCTTATGCAATTGATCTCTCATAGGGCATGGGAGTCGCCAGAGTCCATGGAGCCTGTCCCTCGGAGGCCTAATAAATTTATTTCTGCCCCTGTGGATAACTCCTTTCTGTCTAAAGGAGTTCCTGTTGATGCCATGGTGGTGGTGGCAGCCACCAAGAAGGAATTGTCTGAAACTTCCGCGTCTATCCATCCTCCTAACAGAGAATCCAGGGTCATGGATAGATATGGGAAATGTGTGTTCAGTTCAGCGACTTTCACTCTTCGATCACTGAACTATCTGACCCATTTCACCAGAGTGCAAAGAGATCTCCTTAAGGAGCTGGGAGATTCTCTTCAGGGTATTGTAGCTGCAGCCCAGCTTGCTACCCTTAATTCCATTGTGAACTCGTCCATGCGTCTCATATCATATGCAGCTGATGGTTCAAGTAGGGCTGCAGGTACAGGAAGTGCTCTTCGCAGGCATGCCTGGCTGCACCTTGGTTCCTTTGCAGAGCCTTTCAAGTCTTCATTCGTAAACACCCCGTTTGACAACTCATCCTTGTTTGGGCCAAAGGTAAAGGAAACATTGACTAAGTGTGAACAGGAGGGAAAGATTCTGCCTGCCGTCGGAGTCCATTTTTCCACCCCTACTCGGCATTTCGGCATTATCCCAAAGGCCAAAGGGGAGGAAAGATGTGGTTCTGGAAAGCCCAAGGAGCCTTTCAGGACACATGTGGAGAACCCCCCTCCAGGGGCAGAGGAGGGGGTAATAATGGAAGATATGGCCCTCGTGGCAGAGGGGGTCTGCAACACCAGGGTGACAGAGATCACTTCTTTGGCCAACCTACCAGCGTTCCTTAGAGGAGGCCCGACTATTCTGCTCTGGTGGCGGTCGGGGGTCACTTATTATTGTACCCAGAAGCCTGGCTAGATATTACAAATAGGTAAACACAAGAGGCCAGCATAAACAGTCAAATATATATATCATATGCCAGTTTCACTGAAGAAGTCTGCCAAGCCGAAACCGGTTTGAAATTTAACCTATTTTTGTTTTGTGTTTATCTTCTAAGAAATAAAAGTATTTGACTGTTTATGCTGGCCTCTTGTGTTTACCTATATATTGGTTTGGCCGAGCATTCCGTACCTGCGAGGAGTGGAGTTTGTTCATAGATATTACAAATGACAGATAGGTACTAAGTATCATTTCCAGAGGGTATTTCATACCGTTCTCCGCTCCACCCATTCCCATCAAGAGAATCCCAGATGTTCCACCCAGTTACAGTGAACAAGCAACCACAGAAGTCCACAAGTTGCTAGAAAAAAAGAGTCATCTAGTCAGTCCCAGCAGACCAAACAGGATTCAGAACTTACTCAAGATTCTTTTTGGTTCCAAAGAAAACAGGGGACTGGAGACCCATCTTGGACCTCAGCAGACTGAACCAATTTGTGAAAAAAGAGAAGTTTCGGATGGTCACGCTTCAGTCCATACTTCCCTTTCTAGGGAAGGACAATTGGATGTGCTTGATCCATCTCAAGGATGCATACTACCACATAAAAATGGCCAGACCATCCAGAGATCATCTGCATTTCTGGCTGGGAGCCAGTCACTACCAGTTTCGTGCCCTGCTCTTTGGTCTCATTACAGCCTCCAGAGTGTTTACTAAATGTATGTACCTAGACAATTGGCTCCTTACCTCCACCACCAGGTATCAACTGACTCAGGCAACAGAATCCACTCTGACACTCTGCAACCACTTAGGCATTACGGTCAACTTCGGAAATTCTGCCTTGTCGCCATCGCAGCATATCGTCTTCATAGGGGCAGAGTTAGACACTTCAACCACCACTCTACGTCTTCCAGTTGAAAGGGTATCAATTCTTTGCCAACACATCACTTCATTGGTGTCAAAGAACAGAGCTCCAGCCGCAGAAGTCTTGAAAGTACTAGGTTTGATGGCGGCAGCAATTTTAGCCATTCCATTGGCGAGGATGCATATGCGGATTCTTCAATGGCTCCTGTTCACGCAATGATCTTACCAGGAATTGCCAATGAACCATATGATTCTGATTACAAACTCTTGCAAGAGGGATCTTCAGTGGTGGTTGATGTCTCTACATGTCACAATAGGATGCCCCTTTGTACTCCCCCCTCCAGTAGCCCCTGTGACCACGGACACTTCCTTGATAGGGTGGGGGGGATTTTCAGGGAAAGACTGCCCAAGGCACATGGTCGGATCAATAGTCACATTTGCATATCAATGTTCTAGAGGTGAGAGTGGTACTTCTGGCATTGCAGTACTTTCAGGACTCTCTTCCTCTAGGGACAATTGCCATACAGACAGACAACATGTCAGTGGTCTGGTATTTGAACAAACAGGGCGGGACCAAGTCTTACCCCCTTTGCCGAGAAGCACTCAGAGTTTGGCAGTGGGCTGTGTCATCCCAGTGCTTTCTGTTGGCAATGCACATCTCGGGGAGATCCAACATGATAGCGGACAAGCTGAGCAGGGCAATTTTATTGCCACATGAGTGGTCCCTCAAACAGGAGATTGTGGACAGGATTTTCCACAAATTGGGCCAGCCTTGCTGTGATCTTTTTGCCAGCCACATCAACACCAAATGCAGAAGCTACTTTGCCATGATACCCCCTCCGGGAGAACCCCTGAGGGATGCACTCGTATAGATTGGCCCCGGGTGTCCTCTATGCATTTCCCCCAATTCCACTGATACCCAGATTTTTACAGAAAGCAAAGTCACTGGGAAGGACTGTCATTCTTATAGCCCCTCATTGGCCCCGGCAGATTTGGTTTCCATTTCTTTACCATCATCTCTTGGAGGATCCATGGATCCTGAACCCAGTTCCAGACCTTCTGATACACCCGTCAGGAGACCTCCATCCTTCCTTGCAGTCACTGAAGCTAACCACTTGGCTGCTCCAGTTCCCCGTATAGCCAGGCTCTCATAATCTTTCATATGACACAAGTCAAATTTTGTTGGCCTCCCACAAACCTTCTACCAGAAAATTGTATCGTAGTAAGTGGAAAAGATTTTCCATTTGGGCTTCTAACAAGAACCTTGATCCTTACCAAGCTCCATTGTCATCCATACTAGAATTCTTGACTGAAAGTTTTCATGAAGGAGTGGCAGCTGCTACCATTAGGGTCCAGTTAGCAGCTATATCTAATTTTCATCTAGGTATTGATGGACTAAACATTATGCAACACCAGTTATCCAAGGCCTTCCTCAAAGGTACCTTTCACATGAGACCTCCAGTGAAGACTCCTTATTCTCCCTGGAGCTTGAATTTAATGCTATGCCATATTATTCTTCCTCCCTTTGAACCAGCATCATCTAGTGAGCTCAAGTTTCTGTCATGGAAAACTATTTTTCTAGTGGCCATTACTTCTGCCTGCAGAGTGTCAGAGCTTCAGGCATTATCTATCAAGCCCCCCATATGATTTTTCATCCTGACAGAGTATCCCATAGGACTAACCCTTCCTTTTTCCCTAAAGTATGTTCTGAGACAAATATCAATCAAGTTATTGAGTTGCCCGTTTTTTTTCCCCAACCATACCAACAAATTAGAATACATGTTGCACAAACTTGATGTTCACAGACAGCTTAGATATTATCTGGACAGAACAAAAGACTTCAGAAAGTCAGATCAGCTTTTTGTTTCATTCTCTGAAGCCAAAAAAGGTAGACCAGTGGCTAAAACAACCCTTTCTAAGTGGTTTTCAGATTGTATCACCTACACTTACTCATCTGCTAATAGGCCTTTGTTGCATAAAGTGAAGACGCATTCAACCAGAGAAGTCTCTACTTCTTCGGCCTTTCAAGCCAAGTTACCCCTTGATAATATCTGTGCTGCAGCCACTTGGTCTAAGCCTCACAGTTTATCATTCATTACAAAGTGGACAAGGCCTCCAGGGACAGGGCTTCCTTTGGTTCTACGGTCCTGAAAAATGTACTCCCATGAGCCACCCATGAATTAGGGTGCTAGGGATGCTACCCATCAGTGAAAAATGAACAGCGAGATTGAACAACTTCACATAAAGAAGTTATGTACTCACCATAACGTTCCATGTGAGTTGTTCTATCTCGCCTTCATTCTCACGTCTCTCCCTTCTTCCCCCACCTGGCTGACAGTTGACCTAGAAACTGACTTCATCCTGGTTATTCAATGTTTCTTCCTGTCTGGAGAGATTGGTCCTCTTACTAGGATATGGTACACAGAGCAAACAAGATCTGAGGCAATTCCAGCAGTGCATCATGAGATAAGGGGCTTGGTCTCAAGCTACTGGTAATCTTTGAGCTTTGCTAAAGGTCGTGTCAGAGCCGAGGATTGGCTCCGAACCCATCAGTGAAGAATGAAGGCAAGATAGAACAACTCACATGGAATGTTATGGTGAGTACATAACTTCTTTTTTAGTCTTCCCACATATCATTAGCTGCCACAACAAAATCCTTTTTAAGCCATACTTGTAATGATTTCTTTATGTCCCCATAAATTTGGATATTGCTGAACCAACTTTTGTGTGGTTACATAGTTTACAGCTATTGCCTTTGTTTTATCTTCATTAATTTTGTATCCGCAAAAGACTTGAAACTATCTCAGAATGTTCTGCAACACTGAAATGTCCTTTTCTGGTTTTATCATGTATAAAATGAGTGGATGGATTGTGTGAGAGAAGATCTGAGACAGTCATGCATGAGTGTTGAAGAAGGCAGGAGTGTGGCATTGAATTGACAGAAATGGCTACGGTTAATACGATACCCTGACCCGGTGCAGAAAATGGGAAAAAGGGGGGCTGATGATGATGATGAACAAAGGGGAAAGAAGACATCCCTGCCTGGTTCTATTGTTCAAACAAAACATCAGAGAGAGAGAGACCTCCCTCCACTTTAATTTTCACCTCCAATTCCTCATATATCCTGCTAATCAACCTTATGGTTTTATCAGGGAATGCAAATGCTTCCATTGCCCTACTCTTAAAATCCTAGTTTATTCTTTCAAATACTTTCTCTGCATGAAGACTCACCAAAAACAATATTATTTTCTTACATTCTGCTTCCTTCTGGATCATCATTGTTCTATTAATGTTGTTAAATGTTTGTCCCCCCTTCACAAAACCACATTGATCCATAGCTGTCAATTTTGGCATTACCTTTGCCATTCTTTTAGCCATTATAGACATACACACTATAATCATGGTTTAGAATCAAAATGGGCCTACATGAAGTTGGATCTGATGGGTCTTTACCATCTTTAGGTATTTCAGCCGCTATCTCTTAATTCCAGGATGATGCGTCTCCTCCTTTTAAAATACTGTTAAAATCTTCCAGATCTTTATCACTTTCTTCCTTCCTAGCTTCTAACCTTCCACAGGAATGCCATCTGTTCCTGGGGACTTTCATGTAGATTGGTTATACATCACCATTTTTATCTAATCTCCTCCTATCCTAACTGTTGAGCCTCGTCAATCTCTAACCGTGGCATATTTAATTCTTCCATATATATTTGCATTTGTCCTTTTCTTGATTTCTACATTTCTCTGCTTTATATAGATTTTCATAAAATTTCCAAAATATTTCTAATATCTCTACAGGATCTCTGGTTATTTTTCTTGTTAAAGGTTCCTTAAGCTTGGCAACAACCCTTTCTACTTTCTGTTGCCTGAGCCTTTGTGCTAGATGTTTTTGAGCTCTGGAGTTATTATCAAAAATCAGCTGCTTAACAGGAATCTTTCTAAACTCATGCATATTATTGAAGTAGTCCCTTATTTTCCCTTTAGCACTGTACAATTGCACCTCTTCTTGTTCTGTGAGATTCCCCCTATTCTGAAATACTTTAACTTTGTCAGTCCTTCTAAATAATAAGAAACTGTCACTAAACAACTGTGCAATTAAATGGTTCCAATCTTATCTGTCTGAAAAACAACAAGCAGTTTTATGGCAAAATGCACTATCCACTCATCTACCCATCACACTAGGAGTCCCCCAAGGTTCAAAACTAGGACCACTTCTCTTCTCAGTCTTTATCAATGACCTACCCACCATCACTCCCAAGGCCACCTGCATCCAATATGCGGATGACTCCACTTTAATCTGTGCATCCTCCTCCTCAACTGAGCTTATGACCTAACCCAGAATACTTTCAATGATTAGAAAAATGGTTCGCAAACCGTCATCTTATTTTAAACCCCAACAAAACTAAGCTGCTAATCTTTTCCCCCACCTGTAAATCCTCTTCACCATTTTTTACTATAAGATCCAACAATGGCACAATTATATCCCCAGATGCTCACAACAAACTCCTAGGGGTCACGGTCGACAATACCCTAAAATATGATACTCATGTCAATCAAACCATCAACAAAAAACTGTGTTCCCTCTATAGGATCAAACCTTTCCTCACTCCATTTGCAAGAACAACTATAGCCTGCTCCCACTTACTGTCTACTCTTCTCTATGCATCCCCCCTTTTCACTAACTTGAATAAAACCACTCTTACCAAACTTGCTAGCTGTTACAACCATATTGCTAGATTTGCTACAGGTACAACCTGTAGGACCCACCATTGTATCAACTTAACTCAACTAGGATGGCTTGAATGGACTAGTCTTCTCCAATACAACCAACTTATAATAGCCCACAAAGTTCTAAACCACCCCAATAAGACACCAGCACTAAACAAGATCATTAATCCCTACAGCAACCTGAGGTCACTGCTCTCTGCTGACAAACTGCTGGTTCAAACAACCAAAAGCATACATGTGGCTGGGAACTCTATTTGCTAACTCTGTAGGCAAAACTTGGAACTCTCTACCTGCTGAACTTAGTCTCCAGCCCTCTTTAACCCAGTTCAAAAAAAAGCCTTAAACTACACTTTCAAATGCACTGGTAATGTCCTTGTTTAAACCCTGCTAACTCCCACCCACTGGTCTTGGATACCTTTGCCTAATCAAATTGGTCATTTGATTCTAAAAAGTATCTGACTTTTCTTTGTGGCATATCTAGAGCTCATTAAGGGATTAAGCCCTTATCTGTGTGAAACTCTGTGTGAAACTTAGATGCTATATCTAGTTGTGTCAACTATGTTCTATAAATGTTTGCAACCTTACTGAAGACTGTATACTATATTAATTTGTAAATGTTTCTAATGTAATCTAACTTGGAGCTTTTCTCCCTGGGCCTCCCTGATTAGATCCAACCACAAATGAATCACCTTGGAAATCCACGTCCCCCCCCCCCAGCAAAGGTAACCACCATGAAAAGCTTCTCCAACTTTGGGATCCTAAAAACAGAGGTGGCTAATTTCACGGCACCCATGCAAATGGAGAATAGTTGCATGACTGCAGAATCATACATCAATGCACTGTACGAACACATACACAAATGCATGGATCTCACCATACCCAATAGAACCAAGACACTGTCCTCCAAAAAAAGTAAGCCAATCTGATGATCCCCTGCCATAAACAACTCTACAACAGAAGGAGGAAATTGATGTGGAATACGGTGAAGTCCCAATACTGGAAAAACTCCCTTATCTGCCTTGACAAAATGTTGAGATCCCTCATCAAATCCTCTAAAGCTAGGTATGAAAGCAGAATTGCAGCAGATAGTAAAGACAACCACAAGGCCTTCTATAGTTATGTAAAGAATCTCCACGGCAATACTCAGATTTGCTCTGAGCTACTGTACAATGGCACCTCCTATACCAAGCCAACAGATA
Source organism: Protopterus annectens (assembly GCF_019279795.1). Classification (NCBI taxonomy): domain Eukaryota; kingdom Metazoa; phylum Chordata; order Ceratodontiformes; family Protopteridae; genus Protopterus; species Protopterus annectens. Next base: position 1,151,860,063 of record NC_056745.1, on the reverse strand, counting down.
TTGCCAGTATACTGGCGGACAGATTCAGTGCCAATTTTACCCCTCCCCCCCAAAGGACCAATCACAGTACCAGTAGATTGCCAGGCACCCAGTATTACTGCTGCACAGGTTAAAACAGCACTGTCCAAGGCCAAGAATACAGCTTCTGTGGGACCTGACAATATCCCTGTTTGTGTTCTACATCAACTACTGAGTGAACTGGCACCTCACCTGTGTGCCCTGTTCAATCGCAGCCTCACCTCAGGCTTTGCCCCTGCTGAATGTCGCACTGCTACAGTCATCCCTCTCCACAAAGGAGACTACAGACCCTGGGAACTATTGCCCCATTAGTCTGACGAGTCTGATATGCAAAGCTATGGAACATATCATCATGGACCTAATAAACCAGGATATAAGGACTCTTCAAACTCTGGATCCCACAAAGTTTGGTTTTGTGAAGGGTAGATCATGCCTGCTCATCTTGGTTGACTTCTCTGAGTCAGTCACCAGAGCTGTGGATGAAGGCAAGGTAGTTCATACAGTCTACCTTGATGTGGCCAAGGCTTTTGGCACCATTCCCCACTCAGGAATCATAGAAAAACTCACTAAGCTTGGCATCAACACTCATATCACTAGGTAGGTTGCAAACTGTCTCACAGATAGAACCCACAGTGTGAAAGTAGCTGACTCCAAGTCAGACTGCCAATTAGTCACGAGTGGAGTCTGACAAGGTTCGGTCCAGGGTCCTCTCCTGTTTGGTATCTACTTCTCTGAAGTCCAGGCCAACACGAAGGGATTCTGGCTGACAAAGTTCACAGATGATTGCAAGTTGGGAGCTATTATTAACTCTGCAAGTGATGTTGACATCCTACAGAATGGCCTCACTGTGACCAACAACGGGTGTCAGAACCATGGCCTTAAGCTCAATGGCAAAAAAGTGTTATCATCCCCTTTGGGAAAAACCTGGTTCCCATGAATTACCACATTGATGATAGTCCACTGAACACAGAAGGCGTTATTAGAGATCTGGGAACACAGGTTGACAGCAGCCTCTCTTTTGATCACCACATTGCCACTGTGGTCAGAAAGTCCTTCTATGTGGCACATCTCATTACCAAGGGTTATGCATCCAGGAAGAAAGAGGTCATTGTCTCCCTCTACTCTTCCCTCTTTAGGCCAATCATCGAGTACAATGCCCCATTTGGCATGTACCTCACTAGACACCTGCAACAACTGGAGATGCCACAAAAGTACCTCACAAAGAGGATCCTAGGCCTTAAACACTCGTCCTATATGGACACACTCAAAAAAACTCCAACTATTCTCTGTCTCATATCGCCTACTTAGAGAGGCAATCTCTGCTTGACTTACAAAGCCATGTCTGACCCAGCTCTGTTAGAAATGCTACATCTAAAGAAATCCCAATCCCTTCGCACCACATGCTCCCTAGACCTGAACCTCATTACCACAATTAACAGAACATGCTGGAGGAACAGGTTCATAACCCAGAGACTGCCCATGCTATGGAACAGAGTTCTCATACATGCCAAGCAGAGCACCTTGCTGAGCCTCTTCAGGAGAAATCTTGATGAGTGGATGGGAAACAGAAAATTCACCCAGGGGATAACTCCAGTGGCGCTACTCGACAGAGACACTGGGAACTAAGGTCTGGTGGCACTATGCCAGGGTAATCCTATGGCTAGGCTTGTAAAGGCCCCACAGCCATTAGCCTAGTGCACACCTATGAAGCTACGAACAAAAAACAAACACACCTCCAGAGCACCCCACAAAAGCTATTAGCCTAATATTAACATAAAGCCAGCTACACTTTGATTTAAACAATGCCTTCTGAAAGTTCACAGTCAATGCACCTGACTCTTTAACCATCTTTGACTTGTACAGGTGTAACACAGAAACAAGCTCTACCTTCAAATACCTAGGATTATGGCTTGAACAAGTTCTGCCTTCAAATACCTAGGATTATGGCTTGAACAGTCTGTAAACTTCCATTTTGACACAGACAAATTGGGAGCAAAAATAAACCCCTTCCTTTTCTGGGGCAAAAAAGATTCCCCCCTTTGCTATCTCAACCAACCAGAGCAACCATTGGCAAAGGAGTCTTGCTGCTTTATATAGAATACAGAATACCCATTTTCACATTTGCCACCAAGAAAAACATCATCACACTCCAGACAATTTCCAACAGCATCTGCCAAGTCATTACAATCTCACCCTAAAAAAAACACTGGCTATGTGATGATAAGAGGTATTGCCAGCCATGCCAGGAGATGTAGGACAGTGGATGTGTAACATATGCCAGCATAAGCTAGCTGGAGGTTTGTAAAGAATTATATGTCATTTGGGTATCAAACTGATTTGTACAGATTCTTGTGTTTAAAAATGTATTTGTAAAGTCGCTTGTGTTAAAAATGTATCATCAGTTTGCCCTGCTGGAAAGAAAAGAAATGTACATGTATTATTGAAACTGAATTAACTGTATATGTTTTAACAGACCATACTGGAAGAGAAGAGGTTAATCACTATCCAGCTGCACCAAACTTTGAAAAAAATAGCTGAAATTAAATTAGGCCATAAAGATTGTATCTTACATTCTGAATGCAGCCAGAGATGAAATGTCTGTGAGAAGTCTGGCTTAGTAGCTCTGTATGAATAGAAGTGTTAAAATTGTTTTATGACTTCCAAGAGCAGCAGCATATCTGACCAAAGCTCTCTTGTGTGTATGGTAACACATAGGTGCTAAATTTTGACAGCTTGTAGCAATGGGGGTTCCATGGGAACCAGAAGGGAGATGACCAGATGTATGTGATATCATTCTGTACAGAAATAATGTTTTAATATTAGGAGACTGAAGTCTCAGGAGCACTCTGTTTTTGAAACCTGACTAAGAAGGAAGACCACTCACCTACTTCATCTTGCCTTGCGGTAGTAAGTGACCAGGGATAGTAATTCTCTAAATCAGATAGGAAAATATAGTGAGAATAGTTAAATATTGTTATTCTGTAACTGTGAATCTTTCCAGCTGTTATTTTTAATATTTCCTGTGAATGAAACTCTTTTGTTTACTGTAAATAGATATTTAGTATTTTCTTGTTCTTTTATTATTTATTATTAAATGTATTTAAACTTTTCACTGTGGCTTGTCCTTTTAGAAAATATTTACGCTTTGAGAGTATTTGCATATATTTATACTGTGATAACCGTGGCAACTTCTGAAAGCCTGGCTGTTTGGTCAACATTACCATTTGTATTAATATTAATTTCACTCAGCATAATTGGATACCCTTTTAAGAGCCTCATAGTAACTGACTGGTGGCAGTGAATCTACCTTATAGTCTGGGTAAAGTTGATAGACAGGATAATCTGTGCCAGCCTTTCTCACGTGTGTGTGTGTGTGTGTGTGTGTGTGTGTGTGTGTGTGTGTGTGTGTGTGTGTGTGTTAGTGTGTGTGAAAATTAAATCTCAAACAGTGTGTGTGTGTCAGCTACAGAGATCAGGGACATGAAGCACTAGTTTCACAGAGAGGGTGCTGAACACAGCTGTGCCAGTGGAAAGACTTACTGGGGACATTGGGAGAGACAGATATTGAGAAATCCAGACCCCAGGCTAACTGCGTTTCCTGTGTGCTCTTAAGGGAAATTGTGCTTGATGCAGAGAGGTCTGCATCTGGAAATACTAAGTGTATCCATTAGTATTCCAACTGATTGATCCCTCTCCAGTGTCAGTGGTGAGGATTCAGGCTCCTTGATTACTGGTCCAGAGTGAGGGGACATCACAGGCTACACATAAAACAAAGATGTAACCTACTGTTAGGATCCCGAATCTACAAAGCATTTCAACTCCAGACATTTACTCCCCTTGAAGTTAAACATTTTGAAAAAAAATCTTTATATAACCTGAGGCAGAACTCACAAAACACAGCAACTCTCATTATCCCTTAGAATCAAACTCCACAACAATACATTTGCATTCTCCTCTCAGGCATCTACTCTTTCTTTGGCAAGTTTCTCCCTCTCCCAGTGACATAAAGAAAAACAACAATTACTCTAAATTCAGACTACAACATAAAAAGCAGCACTTCATCCAACCCAAATGCTCCTGCTTCAATGCAGGATAAATCAGCTAACACACTGTCCCTAGCATTCTTTCTACTTCTCTCTCACAGAATTACTGATGGTTAACCTATTTTAAAAACTAATGCAAATGTTGTACTTTATACTCTGTTTTTACTGTATTGCACATGTACATTTTTCTACATGGCTAATCTGAACTACTGTGTTATTGCTTACATTTCTGCCATTTTGTTTGTGAAATATTTTGTATGATTCTATCCAGACCTCCAGCCAATGCATGTATGGAGTTTACATGATATCCTTGCATCTGTGTGGGATTCTTCCCACCTCCTAAAACATGCTGAGTGTTCCCACCTCAAACTCACCCAAGAATGGAGCTGTGCACAGCAGCACAGAGGTCATATGGTGCCTTTGGAGGTGAAAAAGTTGTATAGATCAATTGTTTTGGGCATCAACCTTGGTGTGCAGTATCTTCTAGATAGCAAAACACATATCACAGACTGTACACTGTGTCAGGGCTAGCAAATTGAAAGTGTAAAATTTGGCTTTTTGTGATCGAGTCACGTTGGATAATGTCACCCAAAATGGGTAGGGATATTTGCTGGTGATAAGTGGATTGAGTACCTGGCATACTCAAACGTATACCAGAGAGTCATACTAATGGTGGGAGGGGTCTGTGTTCTTCTATTGGCCAGTGAGTGCCTGCCATAAAGCCCAGACATCCTGGGTCAATAAGTTACTGGGTAACTGATGCCCAGTTGCCCAACTTGGGATTCTTGAGATAGTACTGTTGAGTGAAAAGCTGGACATAATACCAATCAATGTGACAAACATGAACTGTGGATTGCTACACTCAATATAAGTTCACTGACAGGATGCAGACTAGAAGTGGATGACATGATGGTGAGGAGGAGGTTGAACATCCTTTGTATCCAGGATACAAGCTGGAAGGGAAGTGTAGCAAAGCCATTTGGCTTTGATATCTAGAGTTTACTACTCAGGAGGAGGACAGTCTAGAAATGGAGCTGGAATTGTGGTAAGGGAGAATTTTCAGAAGACAGGGATATTATCAGAATTATTGATAGACTGATGGCAAATAGACTCCGGACTAAAGATAGGACACTTTGTATAATCTCAGTCTATGGCCCATGTCATGGCTAAGATAGAGTGGAAAAGGGTCTATTCAGTCAGCAGTTGCAGGACCTACTAGATAAATCAGGACACCATGAATTGGTGTTGATAATGGAGGACTTGAATGCTCGTATAGGGATATAGAGAGAACAGGATATGAGGATTCCCTGGTTCCACATGTGTGTATTGGGGGAAAACAGAAATAAAGAAGGAGAAGCCATTCTAGACTTCTGTCTAGCAAATAGCTTGATAACGGCCAAGACATGGTTCAGCAAGAGCGATAGTCACAAGATCATATACAAGTGGCCAACCTGAAACTCAGGTAGACTTCCTCCTAGTAAGGAAAGGGCAGTGGGATACAGTTAGAGATTACAAATTCATCCCCGGTGAGATAGTCATCCACAGCATAAACAGCTGGTGGCCACAATTAGCTGCAAGCAGTGGTCTGAGAAGGCTGTCATGTCAACAGAGATGAGGTTAAATACCTGGAAGTTGACTGGAGCAAAACACAAGAGTTTAAGGAAATACTCAGAGCTCTAGCACCTCAGGAGGAACAGGAAATAGGTGAAGTTGAAGAAGAATGACAGTGACTCAAAGCAGCATGTATAAGAACAATAGAACAGATATGTGTCTGAACAAGGTATGGAAATAAGGTACATGAGTAAAGAAGGTGGTGGAATACAAGTCCAGGAAGTCATCATAAGAAGGAAAGGGTGCAAAAAAAAGTGGGAAATAGAAAAGACAGACCAGGCTAAGAAGGAATACTGACTGGCTAATAAAGGGTCTAAGAAAGCAGTCATAGTAGTGAATAACAAGGCATAAGAGGCATAGAGGGAGCTTGATAAACACATATGCAGAGTAGTAGAAAGTTTTATGGGAGATGAGTAGTTCAAATTCAGATCAGGATGCAGCACAACTGACCCAATGTTTTCAGTAAGACAGATAGTTGAGAAAAAGCTAGAGATGAGGATTGAGCCCAACTGGGCATTCCTAGTATTGGAGAAGGCATATGACAAGACTCCAAGAAAGCTGATTTGGACAGCCCTTTGGTGGTTTGAGGTTCCAGAAACATTGGTGGAATTAGTGCAGGCTATGTACAAGGACTCAATGACTCAAGTATGACCAGTGTTCTGTCTCATAGATGAGTTTCCAGTGATGGTGGGTGTGCATCAGGGTTCAGCTCTGACCCCACCGCTATTCATACTAGTGATGAACTACGTTAGCAAACAGGTCAGAGGAGACAGATATATAAAGTTGCTGTTTACTGATAATGTGGCATTACTGGCATATTCTGGGCAGGAGGTTAAGCAAAGGATAGGGAAGTGGAATGTAAAACTGAAGGTGCACAGGATGAAACTAAGTACAGATAAAACAGTTGTAATGGCAACAAATGGGGGAAGTTAGAAGAAGCTGTATCTGGGAGGGGTGGTTGATGAGAAGGGAAGTCTGAATGTGGAGGTGAAAGCTAGAATCAAAGTTAATGCCTCCAACTGGCGCAGATTGTCAGGGGTAGTATATGACCGAATAATGCCAAAGAAACTGAAAGGTAAGGTGTACAAAACATGGTGTGACCATTATTACTGTGTATTATGGACACCTGGACAGTGAAGGCAGAGTAGTTGAGGAAGCTAGAGGTGATGGCGATGAAGTATCTGAATTGGGTGATAGGATGCAGAGTGTGGGACTGAAGAAGAAATGAGGACATCAGAGCAGAAGTCTAAGTAGCTTCTTTTGGAGAGACAGTGAAAAAGAACAGATTACAGTGGTTTGGGCACATGTGCAGGAAAGCAGAAGACAATCTGGCAAAGATGATTTGGGACAGACAGGAAGAAGGCAAGAGGAAATGAGAGCATTCAGCAAACAGATGGATGGATTGTGTGAGAGAAGACCTTCAACAGTTAGGCATGACTGTCAAAGAAGATAGGAGAGTGTCATTGAATCGAGAGAAATTGTGACAGTTGAAGCAACACCTCAACTCCACATAAAAATGGGAAAAGAGGAGTTGATGATGATGTTTATGATTTGTATTTCGCCCGAGCTGAGTGTGAAAATGGTCAGTATTTTTCAGTTCACTGGTTAAAAAAAACAATAAATAAGTGTGGTTGAAGATTTATGCCTGGTAATACTAGGATAATGAAAAGCAGGCTTAATAAGATGTTATAGGTTAATAAATTACTATTAGGCAATAGAGACCAGTTAAGCCATTTGAAGCCTAACCACTGCTGTCACACTGGTAGACCCAACTGAATTCTCTCCCACCCATGTATAAGGGGCAGATGGGTTAGGTCTGGGGTAGATTTGCAATTTTCCATCCATTCATCTAACATATAAAGCTGATAAGGGACATGCAATGCTTACAAAAAATGGATGCTTGTTCCAGATATGTGAAATTCTTTGGGACAGAAATGTACGTTCTATTTATGTTGCAGTACAGATTTAGGTCCTTTGATCTTCTGTTTGTGTTACAATTGGTCTTGCCTATATGTAATGAATCAAGCAGGACTGGATCATTTTCAGCTTTATAGGTCAAGCACAGATCATCAAGTAGGACAGAGTAAGGAAAGAGAGCTTTTAGACATCTTTTGGTGATTTAGAGAGTTCATACTGAAGAATAAATCTAAGATGACCTCTGCTTAATCTATCAGAAGCATATCAGCATCAAGCAGGAATGGAAATCAAATCAGAAGTAGATGAAACTCAGGCAGCAACTGAATATGGCAAAAACAAAAGAAAGAATATAAGGTGAAGGACCAGATGAGAAGACAAGGAATGTGGAAAATGCATAAGTATAGCTGGAAGTATAGAAAACTTCTGGAAGAACCTCATGTTGATCAGGAACAAATACAGGAATTCAAACCAAGAGATGAAAGGTTAATATTGGCGGTCCAAAACAGTGAGCTGCATATACGTTGGTTTCCAAAGTCCATTGAACATGTGGGAGAAACAGACAAATGTAGGTTTTCTAAAACCGAATTGGAAACAGTCGCACACCTTGTTGCTGGTTGTGACATACTAATGGCAGAAGGATTGTATACTGAAAGGCATAATAATGTGGCAAGATTGTTGCACTGGGGATTGTGCAAACATTACGGTATTGAAGTGGCTGAAAAACACTGGAAACATGAACTACAAAGCATCATAGAAAATTATGAAGTTTACATCACATGGGATCATCCATCACCAACAGTTCAAAAGATAGATGCAAGAAAACCAGATATAGTGGTCCATGAAACGAAGACAAAAGTAGCATTGATCATTGAAATCACCACACCCAGTGACTACAGTATCTTGCATACAGAGAAACACAAAGTCATAAAATATCAGGATTTGCAGGCAGAAATGAGAGCAATGTGGAAGAAAGATACCCAGACAGTCCCAATAGTAGTAGGAGCAATGGAAGTTATAGAAAAGAATCTACAATCGTATTTAGATATGTTACCAATAAATGTAACTCCATATGAATTGCAGAAGGAGTCATTACTGGGCACATTGCAAGTGCTGAGAAGAGCACTTCTGGCTGACATCAAAGATTGAAATAATACTAATTTCATGAACTTTAATAGTACTTCGACTTAGGAATGGGGTCTATTCCCGTCATGGTATTAGAAACCCAAAAGATTTGGAGAAATTAAAAAAGGAAGATTTTTTTTTTGTTAATGAACTGTTTCTTTTTTGTTTGTTTTTTTCAATTTGGGCTAGGTGCTTGGACAGGGCATGGTGAAACATGCATTGTATCTAGTATGGGCTTGATAATGGATTAGTGGGGGGGGTGATGACCTCTTTTGACAGTAATTGGTTAGGTGAGTTAGGAGCTTTCCTAATATCAATGGATACAAGATGATCAAAGGTTCCTTATCCTCCAAGGTACCTAGGTTTGGAATTACAGTGTCTTTTTTAAATGGATGCTTAGCTTATATGGTAAGTGTGTGAGAGTTTCTGTTTCCTAAACTGTACAGTGCCACATTTGTTGGCATTCAGCTTTAAGCTATGATCCTGACACCATGTGTTTTTCCAAATTAGGCCCTCTTGGAGGATAAGAAGGTCTTCGGAAGTGGTTATAATTGGTCTGAGCTTGCAACTGTATGTGAACTTTGTCAGCCAAAGGTCTTTATATTTGGAATTTACATCAAAGTGATGAATGCCAAATAGAAGTTGCTTTAGAACACAATTGGTGACAAATTTCTTGGATAATAGTGTGCCACCAACTTTAATCCAGTGTGTTGCACATGGATTTATACCACATTTAATAAGTTTGTCACTAATGCCAGAGTAGGGTATAGTGTCAAAGGCCTTATATAAATCAAGGTAAACAGTATGTGTGTCAAAGCACTTGGTGCTTCTTGGCTCATTCAAAAATTAGTTAAGTTTAATAGGCATGAGTTACCCTTTTCAAAGCCAAACTGATTTGGGCCTAGGGATTGCAGGTTCCCTATATTCGTATTTATAAGGTCCATGATATGTTGCATCACCTTAGGGCTACAGTTGCTAGGGTCCCCAGAGTGGCTGGTCTTGTGGAGGGGCACTAGTATAGTTGTTCTAGCCCTAGTATGTTGCAGTACAGAGGCTGTGGTTGATTAGTTTAAGGAGAAGGTCCAATAGGGGGTGTTTTGTACTGATCAGGATACAGCCCAGTATGTTTTCTAGTCCCTCAGAGGTGGTGTTTTGGTCCTGGAGAATGTTTTTAGTATATCTTCAGTGGGGATTCTGGGAGGTAATAGCTGGATACTTTGCACTGGGAAGTTTGGAAGTGATAGGGAGGAAAAGATGGACCTGAATTTATCTGCAAGAATGTTAGCTATAGCCATGATATTTGAGTGGGTGAGGTCATTTGATACAAGTTCACTGCAAAGCTGGATATTAATTCAGAGGCTCCTTATATAATTAAAGAACACTTTGTGGCCATTCTTTGATGACACAGCAATTTTTTAGTTCATAGTTAACAATGTACAGTTTGGTCTAACTCTTTGTTTTTTCTTAACCCTTTTGAAGTTGACTTTAGCATACTGAGAATGTGTTTTTTTTCTTTAGCTCTGTGTGCTTTTTATTTTATTGTAGAGTTCATGGTTGAATTCCATGGGGGGGGGGGGGTGGTCTCTGAATTTGACGTTGTATTTGTGGTGAACTGGGACATGAGACTATGCAAGAGTTGAAATGGGAGTATAAACTGTGGGTATGTGTGGCAGTACTTACTATAGTCACTGAGGGGGTGGGGGACTGTTGGATCATCTGAAATCATCACCGAGTTCAAGGAAATTGGCATTTGATGAGTCTGTAAAGATGGCCATGTACAGTGATAGTTTAGGGCAGTGGAAAGGTACTCCAGTTTATTATCACATGCTATGTGCAGGTGTCATGAATAGGTTCAGTATTTGGCCAAGATATGAAATGGAATATTTTTCTGATACTAGGATAAAAAGGAGTCCAAGTCATTTCCCATAGTTGATTGGACCAGAGATGATGGCTTTTCAGATTAATACAGACAAGTCACCACCAGAATTACAACATTGCTGCTGTCTCCACTTGCAGGCCTAACCAAGTGGTAGGCAGTAAAACCAGGTAAGGACAGAGTACTGCCTGTGTGCTGGAACCAGGTTTCATTGATGTCACAAATATCAACATTTTCTAGAACCAGGAAGGCCTTGAGGATGGGCATTTTCTTATTTAGGCTCCTAGCACTGAGCAGCACTACAATGATATTTTCTAGATTTGGGATTGTATTCACTAAGTTGGTAGCCTTAATAGACTGAGATAGCCTGAAAAAAGGGTCAGTCTGGAGGTAGAGAATGTCTTAGCCACTACATGAAAATACTTGAAAGGTAGGTTCTGGTTTCTCTGGCAAAAACAGGTGAGAGTGTTTTCCATGTCACTCTAGGCTGATACACATTGGGTACCTTCAGGGTGACGCTATTACTAAGCTAATTATTTGAGTTAATCATCTTTTGCTTATACTGCAGTATCATTCTTGGTAACTGTAGGATACCGCTCAATCAAACTCTGCTTCCAGCCTTAGAGATATACTCAGAGAGCTCCATCATGTCTCTGCACATATAGTTTACGTGAATGTATTGCCAACTGATCATACTCACATGAACAGTGGCCATGTCATATTCATATCTGGGGTATACGGACTTGAGCACCCTGTTGATATAGAAAATGTGGCACTTGAGACTCTTCCTCTGTCTTTGTTCACTTTATAAGTAGTACAGCAGTGTGCATCATTGTGGAGTAACCTATAACAAGTGTATTGCTGCGGTGAGTGAACTGCTTTTGTAACCTGTACTGCCTAACCAAAACAGTCTGGTAATTATTGTTTGTGGTAGTGGTGGAAGGAACTGTATGTGGAATGGAACGAGTGTTAGCCAAACCTCAGCAACACATTATGCTGCAAGTGATTGCATTGCTGTCCATAGGATGCCTTTGTGGGTTTGGAAGTTATTTTTGCAGAATCTCAGCAAAGGAAGGCTTTATGTTTTTCTTGTGGTGTATAGGTGTGGTACTAGTATGAATTTTGATTACCAAGGTTTATAAGAGAGAGGGTTGCCTCGAGTTATAAGTATTTGCACCTCTCACACATGGACACATTTTGTGGTAATAACAAATGGACACCAGTAAGCATGTGGCAGTTTCTGTTCTGCCTCACAATGTTTATTACTAGAAAGCTGTCAAAAGATAAAGCAGGGACAGAATGAGGAACCTGTGGTTGATCTAGAAGTACTTAATGTCAAAAATTATGCAAGGCTATGCAATTTTTGATGACCATTGGGCCATCTAGAGAGGAGGAGGTGCTGTATGATAAAAAAGGACAGTTAAAGCATTGCAAAACAGTACAAGAGTGTATAATATAGCAGAATATAGAAAAAAAAGGTTCTGTACGTAGTGCCTTATATCTTTAGAGCTGCTTGAGTAAGTCCAGCCAGTGTGTCTACTACTTTTTTTTCTCACTGCACCCATCTAAAAATAAAATGCTAATTCTATGACTGATGATAGACATCATGAGTTTACACAGTAAAGGTCTTTCAAGTGCAGTTTGATTATGTCACAAAATTGCTACAGACAAGACTTTGTATGTTTGGATCTTGAAAAAGTATTGTGCTTCAATGGATGTTGGTAGAATAATTATAGGGTATAGTGTGGATTAGGCAGGTCCACCGATTTTTCGGAGAAGTATGTGGAATTGGAGAGGGCCATGATAAAAGAAGTAACAACCTTTTATGATTTGAAATTGCTAGAGAAATACATCAGCTCGAATATAACTCCAAGGGGTCTGAGAGTGGAGCGGGTGCCTGCTTTTGAATTTACCGAGGATGAGGTCGATTTGTCCTCGGAATGGAAAGCAATTTCTCTTAAATGTACGCTTAGTTGGCTGGGAGTGTTGGCAAAAAGGAATGAGAGAATTTTGGACAAAGTCCGTGCTTCAATCCTACATTTGCAAAAAACACTCATTGAAGAGAGTTCTGCAACAGTTTTTGACAAAAATCTTGTTGACATTAAGGGAAGGGTCTCTAAAGTAGAAGCGGAGGTTATTTCACGCAAGAAAAGGAAATTTCTCCGTGATACTAGAGACCATGATACAGGCAAGCTGTTTTCTTGGCAATACAGCTTTAAGAAAAAGCATGGCGCTGTCCGTGACGTCAGAGGTGGGTCGAGATCTGGCGTCGGGGACACTTCTGCATCTTCGATTGAGGAATCCAGCAGCAGAAAAAGCGTTTCATTTGAAAATCTGAATGTAGAGCAAGATACAGTTGCGGAATCCAATGGACTTGCTGGTAATTCGGGGCAAAGTCCGACACAGCAAAAGGGAAGAGGGTGCCGTTTTCAGAACAAGGGAAGGAGAAGATGACAACTTGGGGAAAACAGATAGACTTGGAAATAGCAATTCGAACTATGGCGGATTAAATTTTGGTGAGGTGCAGCATAACCATGGACTTATTGACATTTTTTGTTCGCCATGTGATGGAGGTGAGATTTATAACATTTTGAACCTGTCTGACTGTAATATCACCAAGTTTGCAGAGCAGGTCTTATTTAAAGGCACAAAGTTTGTTCCAGTTCGTTTTCCTTCTTTGGCGGACATTTCTCTTGAGGTTAGGGAATTTTGTAAAAAACTACATTTAAGAGAATTTTTTTCTGATAAAAAAAGCATTGTTAATGTTGGTAATATGGTTGAGGATAATGACAATTTAGATAATTCTTTAATGAATATGACACTGCATGAAAATGATTTAGTTGATATATATTTACAAGAGGATGTTTGTTTGAATGGGAATGGGTCTGTATTTAACACTGTTTATGGGAGGTTGACTGTTCCTAAAGTGCCATATAAAAGTAATTTTATTCCACCGAAGAGGAGTATAGCAATCAATGTATTTGAAAGAACATTGTTAAAAACGTTGGAGGAAGAACATGAAAAATTTTGCAGAGGGAAGAAAAAATACAATTTAAGCAGGGATGAGTGGAAAGCCTTATCTGATTTAAAAAAGTCTAATAAACAGTATGTGTTTACTCAGGTGGATAAAGGTGGGAACTGGGTTATTTTACCCAGGGAAAAATACAATTCAATTGTTTTGGATTTGTTGTTGGATGCGAACACATATGTTGAATTGTCTTCTAACATGTGTAAAGAGTATAACCTACTGTTATTAGAATTATTGGAGAGAGGAGAAAGGTTGGGCTTCCTTTCATCTGCTGATGTCAAAAGATTGTATGTTAAAAATCTAAAAAATGCTAGATTCTTTATTATTCCCAAGGTACATAAGGACATCAGAAACCCACCAGGTCGTCCTATTGTCTCTGGCAAAGGGGCTTATTTGCAAAATACTGGGATATTTCTGGATTCCATGTTAAAATGTCACTTAGAGAGGGTACAATCCCATGTAAAAAACACAAAGGATGTGTGTATGAAGATAAGAGACATCAATTGGGAGCAGGACTTTTATTGGGCCAGTGTCGATGTAAAATCCTTATACACTAGCATCAATAGGTATCGGGGTTTGGAAGCTGTAGGAAAAATGTTGGGGGAAGGACCTAGGACCTATTTTATTCTCAATTTGGCAATTTATATCTATATTTATCTGCATTAAGCTGTATGATCCATCTTTGTTCTATCGCCTCAGTCCTATTCTTCAGGTCACCCCCCTAATGTTCTCAGCCACCTTTTCCAGTACTGAGGAGATAGAACAAAGATGGATCATACAGCTTATTGCAGATAAATATCTGGGACTCAATGAAATGGTGCCCCTTAAACCGTTTTTGAAAGCCAAACCACTTAAACACTAGAAGTGCTTAATAAACAACTGGATTTTATATAGATATAAATTGCCAGTATGAATTATTGATATAATTTCTGTATAATGTTATAATTATTGCTATATTGCTTATATGTTATGCATTCTTGCATTTTTTAATGAGATGTATTTTGTAATGGATAAACTGCCTTTACTTAATTTGCTAATTGATTCTACTTTCTGGTTGGTGCACCAAAGTTTAAATTTTAAGTGACAGTTGGTGTATTTTAGTCTGAGGAAGTGATCTGGTTGATTGTGAAAGTGCTTACTGTTTTTTATTGTTCTATTAAACATATTTTGCTTCAGCCATGACAGTTCGTATTCTTTTGTTTTACTTAGGTCAGTGGATGCCTTGTATGCCAGACACAGATCACCTCTAAGCACTCTGTAGGATACTGGCTATAGTAATAAATCTTTGAGGTGTTCCATGCAAGGCCTGTTGTTTAGGACTTGTATCCTTTTAGTAACGTATCTCTGTGAGTATTCCAGTTGTTGCATGGGTCTGGACAGATACATGCTGAAGTGGGTATTTTACAAAATGACTGACCTAATGAGAGCTTTGTAAAGGGGGACAATAACATCTCTAGATCTAGTCGCAATCAGTTTGTTTATAAGCTGTGCAATATAGAAATACCTGGGCACATAATGGTCAAAAGTTAGGTCACCGTGCCAAATAGCCGGGTCAGTTCTCAGGGGGAATTGTCAATTTGGCTGTTCCCTGGAGTAGATGACTTCCCAAAGGATGCAATAATGTATTTTTGGAATTTAGTTTCAATTCATGATTCTGGCACCAGCTATTGTTTGGGGCAAACCTTCCTGCATGATGGTTAAGTCATTTGGGGATTCAATAGCTGCCCCTAGCTTGCAGTCATCTCAGACTTAGTTGGCCAAAGCCCTATGGTATTTCTTTTTACTTCTGAGATGTATATGCCAAACAGAAAAAGTCTCAGCACTGAACCCTGGGGGAGTCCATTGGTGACTGGTCTCTTTCTAGAGGTAACTTTCACTATTTTGGTCTTCTGCATCCTGTGAACAAGTTGGCAATCCAGCAAATGATGTAAGTGTTTGCTCCTAGATTATTCATCTTTTGTACTATACCTGAGTAGGGGATTGTGTCAAAAGACTTGGCCAGATCAAATTAATGTGGTATGAACTGTTTTACCTTCATCCATTGCTTTGGTGACAAGAGTAAAGCTTAAAATTTGCCCATGATTTTGAGTCTTTCACACTTTCTCCCGATTCTTGCCCTAAGAAGTTGAGAGATCAGAGTATATGTTTTACTGTCACTTTTGTGTGTCATATTTTTCGTCCGTTCCTCATAGTATGTTTGATTTTCTGGAAAATTTATGAGGATTGCAAAACTTAAATAATGATAGACACTTGAGTGTCAGACTTCTAGACTTCATATCCTTCAGAAAATGCAGGCTAATGTAAAACCTGTTATTCTAGCAACAAAGCATATAATAAGAACAATGTTATATTTAAAATCTGTCCCTGATTCTGGACGTTTGATCATTATCCCGACCCATTAAGTTTTTGGCTTTATCCCTTGAGTTATGAGGTTTTGAAGTTTAATAAGAACTGTGAGAAAAAGCTGTTTACCACTTTCATGCTCGACCTGCTGCATTTTTTTATTTGTTCAATTAAATAAAAAAAAGTGCAAGAAAAACTGGGCAACTTGAAAAATAACAATAATAATAAATAATCTAACTGAAGGCTTAACGTCAGGCAAGAAGTTTTAATAAGTTTTTTATAAGCAGAATACAAATCACAGTATTTTTATTGTTCTTTTAAATAAATTAATGCTTCTGGCATGACTTCAAAATTCTAACAAAACTGGTGCCAACTTGCATTAATGAAAAAAAAGTGAGTTAAGGCAAGGAAGAAACTATTAACTTCTGAAAACACAGTAACAGCAAAGTTATTCCAGTTTCTTGCCTGCATTAAGTCTTATTTTATTATCATCATCGTCGGCATAATTTTTACTGTTGTTACTTCATAAACTAAGCTTACCTCTGGGCTGTTTTTCCAGAATGTACCTGGGTGGGCTGCTGTCACTTAGTTGAGTTCCACAATCCACAGAACTGCACTGACAAATTCAACAATATGACTGCTATTAATTATTAATTATTAAATAACAGTGAAAACCATAAACTATCAGAAGTTGGAATGAAACATCGGAGTGTCATTTGTAAAAAAATAAGCACTTTCTTTCCTTTATTGTCAAACACAGAACAAAAGTGCTTATTATTTTTTACAACCGACACAATTGTTTCATTACAACTTCTGATTATTTATAGTAAATAACAGTGCAATACCAGAGCTGGATCATGGTTAAATGAGGCCCTAGGCAGGGTAGTAGATTGCCCCCCCCCCAGAGCAGCCCCTCGTGCAGCAACCCCTTACTGCTCCAGTAGCAGCCTCCTCCCCAGCCACTCCAATGTTCCATTACTTGGCTATTTCTCCTCAGTTACCATAAACACTTTTCAAACTTGTCAGAATGCACACGGTTTTCTTTACTTCTACAATGATTACAGATAGTGAAATGAAATAGCACAAACACTGAGCCATTTGCTAAACAAATAATACAGTCTCAGAATAAACAGACTTAGCATGAGCAGTAAACTTGTCTGCCCTTGAAACTCACATTCATAGAAATGGCATGAAAACCCATATTTATTTTGCATCTGGCCAGTACAGAACTAAGCTTACCTCTGGGCTGTTTTCAAACCATAGGCTCCTTACACATTTTTAGGGCCATGCATTCATGTATGCTTTCTTTGATTCACCTTCCTGATTGGATCAAATTATATTCCTTGTATAATACAGCACCACTTGTTAGAATGAGTTTTAAATTTGTAGTTTTGAACAGTATTCTAGTAAGTAATGAAAGAAAATGTATAAACCAATAATGACAATATTACCCCCCATTTCAGAAAATTTCAACCATAAAAGGCCACTCGAACTTCTGTCATTACAATCCACCAATATCAGTTAATATGCAAAATCTCTGCAGCAGTAAAAGTCATCTAAATAATTCTACATTAAAGGGATCTCTAACTAACGAAAAAGTTGCCTCTAGCAAACAACTTTATATTTCATTGTTTCATCTACAAATAAAGTGCCTGTTGCCCTTGAAGAATAATTTGCCTATGTTACAGGGTATGAACCGGAGTAACACTAACCACCAGGAATACCATACCGAGGCATTTCACACACACACAGCTAGTTTAAATTCTGCTCGTAAGTCTGGACTGTTTAAATCTGCGTTGGCATGTGACACATGCATGGGTTCTATTTAAAGAAGATGCTGCCACTGTGGAGTTTTTTTTTTTTTTTTTAATTGTTGAAGCCTCATGGCCAGAGTGCACCTTCCCCCAGGTAATTACCTATATCGCTTAGTGCTGTATCAGGCTAGGCATTAATTTTTAGTTTTTTATCCCAAGAGACGAGATAGTCTCACAGCTGTAAAAAGTGTGTGTGTGTGTGTGTGTGTGTGGGGGGGGGGGGGTGCTCCCCTCCCCTTGCCCTATGGTTCCGGCGCTCTTGTCTCTCTGTTTCTGTTTTGATAGCTCTTCCAGTACCATGGGCATTAGTTAAACCTGGGACATTTGGGTTGAGATCCAGGTTTATCTCTGTATGAAACTGACACACCAGAACTTTTAGAACAACATATTATTTAAGCAATTTAATTGGTGTAGCCTCTGAGAATACAAGTAAACTCCAAAGAATCATTTCTAATGCTTCAGCACTTGTGACTTTCCTAAGAACAATAACTGATTTTCTACAGAAGAAAGCATTTCCTGCCCTAATAAAATAGAAGCAAACTGTGCCAAGTTCTGTCAACAACAAGCTATAATAAGAAGACAATTTCTAAAGGCCTCAGGGAACATTTTATCATTCATCTTCCTATTTTCTTACACAGGATACACATGAGGAAGACTCATTGGGTCCTGATAAACATCTGTAACCAAAGCTTTCTATACCTTCTGATGTAATATCAGACAGAAGCTCAATCAATCCTTGGTACAGCCAATAATTTCTTGTATGATGTCAAAAAATGAAGTAGAGCACATAAATTAATAATACATATGCTTTTTGATTATATTAATTCAGTAAAAAGCATCTATAAAGGTGGTGAAGTAAACAGCACAATTAAAATTAGAATGAAAAAAAAAACATCGCCAACATTTGGATGTTATTTCCCTCAAGTCTTTCCTTAGGCACAATTACATCTCGCACTAATTTACAGATCCCTAGAAACAATGATTCCTCTACCTGAATTAGTAAGAGGGGAATTCATTTGGTGGTCATATCCAAAGGAATGACCTTGCTACTTCTAAAAGAATTCAATATCTGATAATGGACTATTCTAATTATACATGGAGAACCTATTTCAATTATCTCCTAGTTCACCCCAGCTGGTCTGAATAAGAACAATCTATGGACATGAACATAAAGAAAGTCAAATCTGAGTCTTGACAGCTTTTCAGGGCAGTTTTCAGTCAGGCTCATTCCAGATCACTCACTATGAACAACACACTAGTCATAGTATATCAAAAACAAAGGGGACTCAGATATTTCCATTTCAACAAAGACACATTATGGGTTTACAACTGGTCTATAACACAACACACAGTTGATGGCAGTAACTCACTATCCTTATTGATGTTTTCTTGTTGAATAAATTAAATGTCTTTGGTTTGTAGAATAAACTAACACATTTCTAAAGAAGAAAATAGCATAGCTTATAAATGGGAGTTGACTTCACTTTTCAAGACATTGTACAGAGTTGAGCCACACACCTCATCAACCAACTCCAAATCTTTCTTTCTTTATTCCTCTGAAACATATTGCAGAATAAATGCTTTAAGTTTTCTTTGGACATAAACCTTCCCCCTTTCCACCATTTCCTCTAATGCAGAAAGTGTTGCTGAAAGCAAATCAAGACTTAAGCAAAGGAGGTTTCTTTATTGGATTACTTCAAAAGGCCTAGACCCGGGGCGTGACTTGGATGGCAAGCTGAAAGTAACAGAATTCTTGAGCTCTGCAGGTTTCATTTTTTTCCTGACCGGAATTTTTTATTTAATTTCATCAAGAAAGACCTGAAATTATTAAAATTAGATTCTGGAAGTCATAAGCTACATACATTCGATATATGTATATGTATTCTTTTTATATCCCATATTTGTTTTTTTATTTATGTACCTTCCATTTATGTCTCAGTCCTAGTGTCATAGTATTTAAACATTACATGAGAGAAGTGATTACTGTGTTACTTTTAAATATTTTAAAAAGAAAGTGGTGACATTTTATTATTGCAAATGCATTTGCTATTCTTAACTCCTGCAATGTGCTCTATTTAGCTAATATATCTATTGTATAGGGTTTGTAATTTGGAGTCTTTACTTTAAATATTAACCATTTTACAAGATAATGCTTCAAAAATGGCCTTTTTACATTGCTCATGGCTTGTATTAACATTCCTGAGCGTTTTTTTTTTTTGCTTAAAAGCTTCACTGAATTATAACATTCCACCTACTTATTTTTTTGATGGATTTAGACAACTTTTGTGACAAGTTCAATCTTCTAATAGCTTCAGTTAGCTCCCATACTGACGAGGAACAATCTCTGATGTTTTCTAGGATGTAGGCATGAACTTTGAAGCTGTTTCTCCTCACTGAACTCTTAACAGTTAATTGGATTCAAGAATGATCATTTGACCTGTGTTTTCATTTATTTAATAATTATTTTTACCTAAAAAGTCTTATGAGTATCTGTTTTATTACAAATAGTGATTTATTTAATCTGAATTACATTTATATTTAGACAAGAAATATACATAATATGTTTCTGATAGTGACAGTTGTAAATGCATTTTTCCTCACTGCTTTAATGACATTGTAGACCTATATTTATTCATAGTAACAAATAGTTGTTAGGTTTAATTAATTTATCTCATTTAGTCTGTATGGATAAAGAAAATCAAGATGTTATGTAGAGGTTCATGTTTTTAGTTAATGCATACACAGTGTACTAAATTGATTCTTTTCCTTTTTGTGTTTTTTAATGTATGTGCAGTTTCCCTTCTGCTTGCTATTAACATGCAGTAGCTAGGAATTCCCACTAGATGTCATGAGAGAGTTAGTTTGCGGCTTCTATGAGAAATATCCCAAGCCTGGATTTAGTTTATCCAAGCATCCATGCAGAAGATTGTTAAAATGTACAGTTTATTGTTTTTAAACCTAGAGTTTTTAAATTGTCTATAACAGTTTTAAAAATAGTAATTGTCATAAATAATCAGGGAAACACTTTTCCATTTTACTTAAAATAGCAGTCTCTGTCAAATGACAATGCTTAACATTTTATCTATAAATGCCAATGGATTAAATAACCCTATGAAAAGGAGTAATGTCAAATATTTAATGCTACATAAACCAGATTTTGCATTCATTCAGGAATCTCATTTGTTCAGAAAAGACCTAAACAAATTAACCATAAGAGAAGAGGTGTCCTAATTTTACACAGAAAATCGGTGAGAATTCCAGAAATAGTTGACTCATACTCAAACAATTATGGTATGCTTGCTTTAGTTATACTAAAACTAGATAAAAAGATGCACACTTCTGCAAACACCTACTGGATACCAGGTATTGGGACTTGTGTAGTTTTCTTTTTTTTTTCCCCGTTAGCACACAGACAAACTCCGGTCCGCTAATGATTGGCAGTCAATTTATTTTATGGTGCTGAGGTGCCAGCCCGATGCCCAACCTTCAATGAAGGCACGCTCATTCACATATGTCTTTCAAACGCCACTCGACCGCGGGGAGGACATGCAGACTCCACACAGAAGGCACTCCAGCCGAGAATCGAACAGGAGAACCTCTTGCTGTGAGGTGACAATGCTTCCACTGCACCACCGCGGCTTAAGCCCTGGATACCAGGTATTGGGACTAAAACTGTGAAAAAACATTTACACACCATAACAGTAAAGTCTAAAGGTGAGTTACTATTAGCTGTAATTCTATCTTGTCTTCCACTGATACTTCATGCTCTAAGTCCTTTAAGATGTTCCCTGTTGCCAAGCACTTGAACAATTATATAAAAGATAGAAACCTAATTGAAATTGATTGTATAAAAATATTGTCTTCTCTGAAATATTCTCACTACTCTTAAAGATTTGGCATACAGCATAGACAGTCTTAGTAATCAGTTCCTTACTGTCCAAAATTGATAATGTAGTGCTGACTTCGTGCCCTATGTCTGACTTCAATGCTATCACCTTCAATGTAACACTTAATACTGACCCTTTACACTTCTACAAAAAACTACTTGCTTACCTGGTAACAGTACAAGGATTTAAAGAATGGTTTCTAAATGAAATAAATATTTACATGAATGTCAATAATAATGGAGAAGTTTCAGATATTATCCTATGGGACACTTTAATGTAGTCTTACATGGTAAAGTCAAAAGCTGGTATATAATCAAAAGGAAAGGATGGGATAAAAAAGTAGTAGACGTACAAAAGGAAATTGATAAATTAAAACTTGCAAGAAATGACAAATCTGCATTAACTGATATATGTAAACTGAACAAGGAATATCGGGATATCATGCAGCATAAAATATCAATAAATCTGGAAAAATCAGATTACAGTCTTACTCAATTAACCCTAAGAGCCTACATAGGACTGTGGTTAGATCCAAACATTTAAATGAAAGGAGTCATATAGAAGAAATGATATACACTAGAAATAGACTATTAAAGTTACAGATTTAAAAAACATCTTATTATGCTTTAAAAAAACATTATGAGAATATTAACAATAATAATTCATCTACAAGCAATAATAAAAGTATAGACAACTTTTTTTTCAAACAATATTTAAAAGAAGTTATCTAAACACAACATTAGTAACACAGATAAACCTTTTTCTTTCAAAGAATTAAAGGAACAAATAAAAAATCTTAAGACAAGCAAGACACCAGGGCTGGATGGTTTAATTCTGGAATTTTATAAACTTTTACCTGCTAATATCTTAAAAATCGTACTCAATGCATCTTAAGAAGTTAAAACTGCAGCAAACATCCCTCCCTCATGGAAACATTCTATCATTTCTCCCATCTTAAAATCAAATGAAGAACCCAACCTTTGTTCATCATACAGACCAATATCTTTGCTTAACATTAATTACAAGATATTCATGTCTATCTTAGTAAACATATTAAATAATATTCTTCCAGAATTAATTCATGAAGACCAAACTGGTTATCAAAAACAGAAAGGTACAAGACACTGTAATCAGATTACTTTCCTTAATAGACTTAGCAAACAAAAAAATGAGCTCTCTATTTTAAGCCTTGACAGATAAAGCCTTCAACTCACTAAGTTGGCCATATCTATTTAATGCTCTGCAAAAATACAATTTCTCCTCAAACTTTATAGGATTAATTAAAAATTATATGAAAAGTCCATATCCTATGTAAAGGTTGCATCTTATTTATCTAGTCCATTTGTAATATTAAGAGGTACTAAACAGGGGTGCCCCCTCTTTCCATTACTCTTTTCCCTGGCTATTGAGCCTCTTGCAAATTGTGTTAGGATCAATGACAATGTTAAGGGATATAAAGTATCAGACAAATTATCTCCCATATACAACTGTTTTCTGATGATCTGTTAATAACTTCTAATGATATTGAAAATTCAGTAGATCACGTATTACACAATCTAAATTCCTTTGCAAACAACTCTGGTCTAAAATTCAATCACAACAAGACTCAAAACACTTCTATTAAATAAAGATGTTACTAAGAAGCTTAGATCAAAAGACACATAAACTGGGAGGGTGCACATATGAAATATCTCAATGTCACTATTGAATCTTCTTCTTCTTTCGGCTTTTCCCGGTTAGTGGTCGCCACAGCGGATCACCTGTCCGCTCATGAATGGCAGTGGAGTTTTACGGTGTCAAGTTGCCAGCCCGGCGCCTAACCTTCCACAGAAGGCACACACATGCACGCAATCACACCTAGGGCCAATTTAGAGTGTCCAATCTACCTACAGCATGTCTTTGGGATGTGGGAGGAAACCGAAGCACCCGGATGAAACCCACGCAACCACAGGGAGGACATGCAGACCCCGCACACAGCAACTTATAAACTAAATTACAAGTGTAACTGACAGTTGGAAAAGACTGTTCTTAATATTTGAAGACAGACTAACTCTAATCAAAATTATATTGTTGCCTAAAATCTTATTCATTAGCCAAGCGTTAATGATTCCCCCATCTATCAAAATTAAAAAGAAAATAAGTAACATATTGCTAAACTTCCTTTGGTACCCCAGAAAACCAAGCATCTCTCTTCTTTGGCACATCTTAAGCTAGGATGTAGGAGGTATAGGATTTCCAAATATTGATTTTTATTTAAATTCTGCATTTATTAACATGCTGTTGCTTTACAATAATACTTCTTATACATCATATTGGAAATTAATTTATAAAAGCTTACTTCTTAGTAATAATAAGACATTGTTTGAACCATATAGTCAAATATATAGAAGCATCTTTGTATGGATTTTAAAAATATACATACAAAGTGAAAGGTCAAAATTTGTTCTTACACCTCTTACAAGCCAAATATTGCTGTTGTTTAAAAAAAAGCCTATGTTTTCTAACCAATTAATTAAGAATTTATTAGTAATTATTTTTCCTATTGCTTTTACAAATGAATGCTTGATATCTTTTGATACTCAGAAAATGTTAGAATTAAAGAAGAGGTGACCTATTATATTGGAATCAGTTTTTCACAGCTAATAAAATATGTTCTGCAGACAATTTGATTGGCAGATATAGTCTGCAAAATTTCAGTTGGCTTGACATACAAACTTGCAAAGATTTCATACATGCTAAGCTCATACCCTCACTAGAGGCATATGATAAGAGCACCTTAAAAATCTTAGATTTTATCTCAACAATTATTAATAGCTCACCCAAGAATACTTCTTACATATCTGTTATTTATAAAATTCTGAGAAATTATTTTAGCAAGACTGATGTTTCTTTTTGGAATTATTCAAGTGAAGTTAATAAACAAGTGTTCTCAGCAAAAGATAAAAAAATTGTTTATACAGTCAGTGAAGAAATCCACATCTTCCTTGTTTTGGCGTATATACACATGGAAGTTCTTACATAGATGTTTTTTCCACCCCACACAGACTAGCAATAATGTACAAGAAAGATGAAATGCAGTACTGCAGATGTGGACATCCTGATGCTGACCGGATATATATGGTTGTTAAATGTAAAACAGTCTCTCCATTTTGATTAGATTTTGGATATCTTTGTAAAGCTCTATGGAATGACAACTGTATAATCTCTGACTCCCTTATCCCTTTCAGCGTTCCTGTTTCTGAAGTCATTCCTAAAAATAATATATTTTTACTGTTGTCAATCTTCTCTATAGCAAGGAAAATTGTTACCAAAAATTGGAAATCCCAATCTACTCCTGTCTTTAAAGTTGAGTTTATTCATCTTGTGAACTATATTTGTAGAAATGAGATTGCTACTATAAAAGCAAGAACTAACAACACAACTCATCATTTAATTGCTTAGATGAAATTGTCTAATCTTTTAGAAAAATATTAAGTGTTTTCCTATGTATATTATTTTTTATTAATTGTTATGGATGTTGTATATAGTTTATTTGTTCTTTTCTTGTTATTATACTGATAAGTTATTGTGTTATAAAATGAATAAAAACATTTTTGAAAAAAAAAGAAGGCCTAGATCCATTGAACCGCCCTGTTCCTAGGCTGTTGGACTAATTAAATCAATTATTTCAGTCAAGTACAGCATGTTCATTGATCAAGGTTAAGTTTATAGCTGGCTCCCAATGTAACCTCCCATACAGTAAATCCAGGTTCGTCAAAAACTAACTTCAGTGAATGGCTATTCATCGAACATAAATCAGCGAACACCCATTCATCGAACGTTCACATCAGCATACATTTTTCACAGGACAGTGAGTTACTTGGCCAACATACTGACCATCACACACTGCAGTATATCGAATCCACCAAGGCGCGGGGCTTCAAACCCCCCCCCCTTTACCAACTCCAAGATCACACTACAGTGGGGAAAAGGGCAAATTTCCTAATGCTGGCCATGTAACTCACTCACTGATGTGAACGTTCGATGAACAGCCATTCACTGATTTATGTCTGATGAATGGCCATTCACTGAAGTTATTCAGTGAAGTAATATAGACCCAAAAAACATAAAGACTTTTCTTAAAGGTATTTTAACGGTGTTTTACACTTAATGGCCATAACATATGGGAGAATGATTTCAGAGTTACAAATTTTCATCTGCAAGCCACCTTATCAAATGTTCTATAATGAAAAGGGAGTCCATAACCCCTTTACTGTTATGCATCAGAGGCAATGGGCAGATCTATAAGTGCTGAGATTAATTGATTTTACCTTTTTTAATTATTAGAATTATGGTGTTAAAATTTAAATTCTCAACCGTAGACAATTTAGGTATAATTCCACCTAAAGTGAGATGTCATGATTCTACTTGACATGGTTTATTGGTCCCCCTCAAACACGCACACAAACATAGTGATAGGCCATGGTTATCCAGATTACCACTGGAACCAGCTGCTTTAATCATGATAGAATGTTTTATTTTCCAGGTATGTTAAAAATAAAAGAGAAAAATTCTAAGAGATTACCAGATATATATGTGGCAGTAGTAGCAATAGTGTATTGCTCACAACAGTAACCATAAAGTTTTTTTTCTTTTTTTTTTGGTTTAATTACAGCAAGGGGTGTGGGAGATGCTTATGTATGAAAGCAGCATATTGAACTACATTGCTGTGGACATCATTCCTTTCATTTTGACCACAGTCAGGCCGCAACTTGGAGGTGGAAATTCACAGGTGGAAGGTGGGGAAGCAGACTGAGTGAAATAAGTGTTTTTCACTTGACCACACATAAAGAGTCATTGATATGTCTTGCAAGGGAGAAAAGAGCATGTGAAGGAGCAACAAGTTCAACTACAGTGCAGTGGTAATTATTTCTTTATTATGCTCACAGTTAATCACCTGAAGGGCTATCAATCAGGAAGCAGTAATTTTAGCATGAGAAATAAGTTTCTGTATGGTGTGAGAAAGCAATGGGGAATTACTTGATTAAAGTTAAATGACTGATAGTATGGGTTTGCGGAGGAGGTACTGCACATGTATGAAAGCTGCATATCCAGATACATTACTGTAGTCATTAGTTCTTTTATATTGATCACAGTCAGATACATGAGGGTCATCGAGTCAGGGTTGTAATGTGAAGAAGAAGGATGAATGTGAAAACAAACAGCAGTTACATGATTACTGTTAGACAAAGATACAGCTTCTGAGGAAGGGATAAAGTGTATGCGCTTGAGGGCAATAATTTGAAATATATTACTGTAGTCATTATCTCTCTTATTTTCCTCACAATGCAGTGTTAGAGAGTTACATAGAAAGTGCCTGTCTTTCGTCTTTGGAGGAGGTAGGCTATTTTGGAAAACAAAAGGCAAGTCCCCAATCACTGTCTGTCAGGAGCAAACCATTAATCTGATGTTGTCAATTTTCATTCATTCCTCAACAAATAGATTCAGACCCAACCTCGGATCAGACTTGGCTGCTATTTACAGCTTGTGGCCACTGGAAACTCTTGAGCTCCTCCTTTACTGATAATGCTTTAGTCCTCTACCACACCTCAGAACTCATTTGCCTCCTTTGCATATGGATGTGGTTATTATTAGCTCTCGAGCTTTAGTGTGGTATTTGTGAGTGAAATAGCATTTTTATATTCTATTACCTTTTTCTAGATATAGTATATATTCCTCTCTTATCTTTCTTACAAGTATCGGTGTAGTGTTAGCTTACCATTGTTGGCAATTTTTTTGTATCTTATACCCTTGTAGTAATTTCTTTAATTGCTGTTGTTTTCCCTTTCTTTCTTCATTAAAAAAATTTTAAAAAGTCTTGTATTTCTACTATTACAATTCTTAGTTTGGCTAAAAAGCCTTCAGGTTTTAATAAATGTGAAGACTGTGGGCATAAAATACCTCTATCTGATGCACATGATTCCTGTGTGTACTGCTTAGGCCTAGCTCACTTAAAAGAGTTGTGTGACATTTGTAAGGCCTTTAATCCATGGGACTTAGTAGACTGCAAAAATAAACTAATTCTAAAAAAGTTTATTTCTGACTTCTTTTTTGGAGACTTTATCTGGAGCTCAAACCTCTAAGAAATTAGATAAGAAGGAATCCAGAAAGCATCAGTCACACCCTTCTGGATCCTGCACTCTTAGCTCTGAACCTTCTTGCAAGGTGTCTAAGCGGTCTGATCCAAGTTTGTCAGATCCAAAAACTAAACTGTCAGATCCAGCAGCTTCTGATAACAGATCTGCATCATCAGATCTGATACACACAGAGCCGAAGAAGCTCCCTAGAACCTGATATGCATTATCTCTAGATCCTGTTTCTTCCCATCTGCTATCACCCTTCCTAGAGAGATGCCATTATTCTAGGCTTGCTTCAGTGGCCTCTTCTTGTTCTTCCACGAGTCTGACAGAAGCAGATGTGGATAGAATAATGAAGAAATTTCTCTCAACACAAATTCAGATGGGAGTTCTCCCAGCTCCTACCCCATCAGGCCGGAGACCTTAACCAGTACTACGTCACCAGTTTTGGCACCTTCTCTAATCCGACCATTGTCTTCAGAGCTCATGGATCTGAGACTTCCAGAACCATCCATGTCAGATCCGAAGATTGTGGTATCTTCTGCTTCGATAGCTTCTCTTAGTGGACCGGCTACAAATGTGTCAGTGCCTGATGACTGTTAGAGCTGTAGCTCCGCTTCCGAGACAGAGGTGTTGGAGTCAACTCCAAAGTTGTTGGAGCCATCTCTGCTGCTCGGAGCCTCGCCTTTGGGCAACTTGGCTCTGTCCTCTGCCTTGAGTGGAATGCCTTTGGGTCAGAGGGGGTTGACGGTCTGGAAGCATGTCTTCTCAGCACTGTCGACCTCCTTTTCCCTGAGGAATTCTGTGTTTGAGGTAGTGGAGAGAGAGTGTTCTCTACTTCTAGAGGAAGGACGATCCCCCCCTTTGGATCTGTCTTCCAGTCTCATATGTCTTTGTGCCTTGAGCCTCAACACTCTACTCCACAGGAACAGCCAGCCCAAAGTCTCCAGGCTACCCAACAGGATATACTCATATCTTCTGATACTTTTGTGGTGCATCCCATGGAAGAAGTCCCTAGGAAGAGAAAATGCAAGAGGAGGCACTTAGACTCTCCTCAAGAGTTAGTCACAGAAGATACCAATTTTGATGAGGGGAAAGGATCCCTAAGATCACCACCTGATAACGTCTCCTTTGGAGACATCCTGGAGATCTTCAAGCAAAGGGGTGATTGGTCTACCGATAACCCTTCCCAAGAGAAAGCGGTATTCCTAGAAGCCTTTGTGTCTGGCCCATCTACCTCCAGGATGACTCTGCCCACCGATGAGCTCATTAATTTGATCTTTAGGTGAGTGTTGAAGGAACCCAATACTGTTGAGCTGATCTCCAAGAGACCAGACAGGATCCTGGCACCATCAAAAGAAAAGAGTATTTTGTAGAAAAGGAGTGACAGTAGATGCCATGGTCATAGTGGTGGCCACAAAGAAGGCACTCACAGAACAGAGTTTATCTGTCCTTTTCCCTAACAGGTTGTCCAGGAAGTTGGACAGATTTGGGAAGTGTGTATATGCTTCAGTGCCTTTTGAACCCGGATCACTGAATTATTTGGCACACATCACCAGACTTCAGAGGTATTTCATTAAAGAACTATCCAAATCTTTCTCTGGGACCATCACGCCTGAGGCAAAGACATCTATTGCCTCATAGTTGTCTACTGTACATTCCATTTTAAATTCGTCCATGAAGCTCGTTTCACATGCAGGTGAAGGTACCTCAAGGGCAGTGGGTTCAGCCATTTGCATTAGGAGATATGCTTGGATGTGCCTGTGTGATTACATGGAACCCTTCAAGTCCTCCTTCATCAAAGCTGCCTTTGACAGAAGTTCTTTTTTGACTCCATAGTTAGACATACTATCCAAGGTTGAGCAGGATGGTAAGACTCTGTCTGCAGTGGGCGTATGTTCTTCAACTAATCAAAGAACTTTCTCTAGGAATCAGCGAGGCGGTTGAAAAATGTGGTTCAGAAATTCCCATGGTCCTTTTCACACACATGGAGATAGTTCCCCCAGGCAGAGGGGCGAACTTTAATGGGAGACACCACCGCAGAGGGGCAAACTCTAATGGGAGACACCACCCATGTGGTAGAGGAGGCTCACAGAATCAAGGCTCTAGGTACTCTTTCTTTGACAGATCCTACCAGCACTCCTGAAAGGAGACCTGATTGTCCACCTCTGGAGGAAGTTGGGGGTCATCTATTCCTGCACCAGAGAGTCTGGCTAGACCTTACAAAAGATACATGGGTGAAGAGGATTATTTCCATAGACTATATAATACCCTTTTCCCTCCCCTCCCTTAAATGTAAACAAAATTCCCAATGTCCTACCCAGTCAGAAGAAATCAGCAGCACTGGAAATAAAAAAAAAACTGCTAGAAAAAAAGATTTATCCAAGAGGTCCCCCCGACAAGAAAGAGTCTCGTACTTACTCAAGAATCTTTTTAGTACCAAAGAAAACAGGGGGCTGGAGACCAGTTTTGGATCTCAGCAATCTGAACAAATCAGTTCAGTATATAAAGTTCTGAATGGTCACAGTTCAGTTGATTTTGCCTTTCCTGCACAAGAATGAGTGTATGTGCTCACTAGATTTTCAGGATATGTACTATCACATAAAAATAAACAGATGTTCCAGAAGATACATTCGCTTCCAGCTGGAAGCCAGTCATTACCAATTCAGAGCTCTGCCCTTTGGCCTCACCACAGCCCCCAGTGTGTTCATCAAATGCATAGCAGTGGTAGCAGCTCACTTGAGACTGTAGAGATTCCGGGTGTTTCCATATTTGGAAAACTGCCTCATAACCGCTTTGACCAGGCATCATTTGATAAAAGCATGAGATTATGTACTCCAACTTTCCTCTCATCTAGGAATTACTATCAGCCACAACAAATCTCAGCTAGAACCATCTCACTCAGAATTCACAAGGGCTTTGTTCAATGCAGTATCAGTCACAGCCTCTCTTCCCTTATCAAGAGTATAAACTATTCCATTGCAAGTCAAAAAGATAACTCAAAATTCCTCTTTATCAGCTTGATTGATTCTACAAGTCTTGGGGGCAATGTCTGCTGTGATAGTTCTGGTTCCATTAACAAGATGCCATATAGGAATTATTCAGTGGACCATGGCAACTCAGTGGTCTATTGCACACCAACCTATGTCCACCCAGATCAGGATAACACAGGCATGAAAAAAATACTTCTTATGGTGGATTTGTTCAGATCAGATATTTCAAGACCGCCCCTTCCTTCTTCCTCAGCCTGAAGCCATAGTGACCACGGATGCTTCCCAAATTGGGTGGGAGGGACAGTTCTTGGGAAAGACAGTCCAAGGCACCTGGTCCCCCGAAGAGGCCAACACACGTATCAATGTTCTGGAAATGCGAGCAGTACTGTTAGCATTTCAGGCCTTTCCGGGACCATTGTGATTCAGATGGACAATATGTCAGTGGTATGGTACATCAGCAAACAAGGAGGAACTAGATCTTACCACTTGTGTCGAGAAGCTCTCAGAGTGTTGCAATAGGTGGTCTGATCCAATCGATTTATGATAGCAATGCACATGCTGGGGAAATACAAAGTGATAGCAGACAAGCTGAGTAGGTCCATTTTATTGCCTCATGAGTGGTTTCTCAACCAGAAAGTTGCTGAAAAGATATTCCTCCAATGGGACCAATCTTGCTGTGACCTCTTTGCATCCCCTGTCAACAACAAGTGCAGCAGGTTCTTTGCCCTGCTCCCCTCCCCCGTATGAATCACTGAGAGACACTCTTCTCCATAATTAGCCCCCTGGTCTCTTTTATGCTTATCCCCTAACTCCTCTAATCCCCAAGTTTCTCCAGAAAGCATCTCGATTGAAGAACACAGTCATCCTTATTTCAGCTTATTGGCCTCGTCAGATTTGGTTCCCCATTTTTTGCCCTCATCTAGTTCGCCCACCATGGATTCTGGATTCAATTTCAGACCTCCTGTCTCATCTGACAGGCCTGATTCACCTGGACATTTCAGGCCTAAAGTTGACAGCATGGTTTCTCCACCTCCGTTAATAGCCAGACAACCAAGCCTCTCCTCTACTGTATGTCGGATTCTTTTGTCTTCCCATAAATATTCCACTAGGAAAATTTACAAAAGCAAATGGAAGATTTGTTTTTGGGCACAAGAAAAAGACATTGACCCTTTTTCAACACCAGTACCTAAAGTTCTTGAGTTTTTGGCTGCAATATTTAATGAAGGGGCAAGCTCCTCACCTGTTAAAGTTCAAATAGCTGTCATTTTTAATTTCCACACATGAGTAAATAATTCCTCCTTAGCTTGTTGAAAACTTTGTAAGCCCTTTATAAGGGGAACTTTTCTTCCTAGATCCCTTTTTAAATATCCAACTCCGCCATAGGATTTAAATTTAGTATTATAAGCTTTAACTCAATCTCATTTTGGACCATCAGTAAAGTGTAAATTAAAATGTTTAACCTGGAAAACTATCATTTTAGTAGCTATAACTTCTGCTTGAAGAGTCTCTGAACTTCAAGCCTTTTCTTCTAAGCCCCCTTATTTAATTTTCCATAAAGATAGGGTATCATTACAAACCAACCCATCCTTCCTTCCTAAGGTGGTGTCAGCATCCTACATCAATCAATCTATTAATCTTCCAGTTTTCTTTCCAAATTTCATGAACAAATGAGAGAGAATACGTGCTACATTTGTTGGATGTTCACAGACAGTTACATTTCTATTTGCATAGAACTAAAAATTTGAGAAAAATAGATCAATTATTTGTTTCTTTTGTGGAATTAAAATTGGGAAAACCAATTACCAAAGTAGCTCTAGCCAAATGGTTAACGGATTGCATTTTCTGTAGTTACAACAAATTCAGTTTGTCCTTGTGGAAACTTTTAAGAGCCCAGTCAACTAGGTCCATGGCAACTATATCAACGTTTTTATCCCGGTCTTCCATGGTTGATATCTGTGCGGTTGCAACTTGTCTAATCCTCATACCTTTATTACTCATTACAAATTGGATCTGGTCTTGAGGGGAAGAACAGCCTTTGACTCACAGTGCTCAGGAATATCCTTCTTTAGAGTCCTCCCAGGATTCAGGTAGATGGGGCTCTGTCCCAATTATTGAGGAATGAAATGACAATATCAGATAAAGAAGTTATGTACTTACCATAATGTTCCATCTGTGTTGTCCATTTTTATTCTTCCTCAACTCCTCTCCCTCCAACCTCATACCTTTTGGTTTCCAATGTTTGGAAGAAAAAGAAGAGAATAAAGGAACCAGTGTTCTTGCCTTTAAGCTCCAGGTATTGGTTTCTCATTTTATAATTGTATCTAATTTTATATGAAGCTAAAAGTCCAGCAAACACGATCTGAAATATGGTAGGGAACTAGAGCATTATGGGTTAGGGAGGAGCTCACAAGTTTCCAGTATCCACGATCTGCTAAAAGTGACCAAGTCAGATCCAAACCTACTTGTTGAGGAAGATTAAAAATGGACAACACAGGTGGAACATTATGGTGAGTACATAGCTTCTTTATATGAATTAACATGGAGGGTCAATGTATGTATCTGAGAGCAACAATTTCAAATATGTTTTACTGTGGCTATTATTTCTTTCACATTTATCACTGTCAAGATCAAGGGAAATTACTAAACTTTACCTATTCATATTCATTTACTTCGTATAGCAACTCTCTGATCTGGAGTCTTAATATTTACTAAGAACCGCAGTATATAAAAACACTATAGCATTCCTAAAGCTGGTATATGGGCACACTCAAGACCCTTCTCTTAGGAAGCACTCTAACTGTGAATTTGTAACACCCCTCTGTTAAAACATTTTATTAAATATTTGAAGCTATGGGAGCCATTTGTTAATATAATACTGACATTTGCCTTCTTCCACTGTCAGTTCCTCTGCCTTAGACAGTTAATTCAGCAAACTGTGTAACTCATCTATCTTTGGGGGATCAACTTTCTTCTGATTTCTAGTTATTTTATTTTATTTTTTCTAATAATAAGATTGCAACCAGTAGAAAGCATTCCCTCTCCAGGCCATATATTTTCAGTTAAATCTTGAATTTGTTGTTTGAAGGATTCCAGTTTGGAAAACTCCCAAAATATATACCACCATATACCCCAAGAACAATCTGTCCACCTCCAGTACTGCTTGAACATATTCAGAGGATAAGTTATCATCAACATGTAGTGCAGAACTAAGGTGGCATTTCCAAGCAAATATGTGAAAATTCTGGGACTGGGTGACATTTTTCAAAGTTAAGCAAGTAAAATGCCATTGCCCCCTGTATAATCCTTTTCTCATGTAACCTGACCCAGTTTTTTGAAAATCTCCTCTTTACAGGTTCCTTCACAATAATTTATAATTTTGTACAATCTGCTAGCCAGTGTACAGGAGAACAGTTGGGAGATCTCAACTCAACTAAAAATCATTCACATACAGGTGGATCAAGCAAGCCTGCTATATCTATTTCATATAAAGTTCACTTACACACCAATATATGAGGTGGTCTGAATTATAAATGTTGAAATCTCTTTCAAATAACAAAGACCTTCTAGAACTAATATACTAGGTTAGGTCCTAGCCATCCAACCAGATGATCTAGTCTTCTAAAAATCTGAAAGTCAGCCTTTATAGGGAATAACACTAATCCCCATTATTCCATCTTCAGTTTCTCTTTGGTCCATTTCTGTTTCCCAGATATTTTACTCCAGATATTTGGCAGTCTTTCTTCATTCCTTGGTCACCTAACTGTCAGTGGATCCTCCCCTTTCACTCAGATACCAAGGCCATTTCCTTCTACCATAGAAGTGGCGCTCTGTATGCCAAACAGATTTTTTTTAACTGTGCACCTCCACAATATCTATACTAATCCAGCAAATCTAATCCTCCACACTTCTATCGTAGCATTAAGTGATCCCACACAACCCTCAGTTTGGCACATAAATACAGATACAGCTGTTCTCATATTCAAATAGAAGTTGCAGGATCTATAAAATAAAGGAGGACAACATGAATTGGTGCTTGTTAATGGGGGACTTCAATGCACATATTGGGGAAGACTGCCTGGGTCCACATGGGTGGGGCAATAGGAATAAAGACATAGGGGCCATTCTGTTGTGCCTGGCAAATGGTATGATGGTGGTCAACACATGATTCAGTAAGAAATACAGTCACAAGATCACAGAAAATAGTGGCAAGCATGCAACTCAGATAGACTTTCTCCTAGTAAGAAAAGAGTATTGGGGTAGAATCAGCAATTGCAAAAATGTTCCCTGTGAAGCAGTTGGGCCACAGCATAAACCACTGGTTGGCACAATCAGTTGGAAGCAATGGTCAGAAAAGGCTGTAAGATCAACAGAGACTAGGCTGAAGACCTGGAAGTTGACTGAAAAGAAAGTGCAAGAGTTCTAGGAAATACTTAAGGCTCTATCACTATAAGAAAAAGAGGAAATAGATGGAGCTGAAGAAGAAGAGTGGCAGCACCTGAAAACAGCAAGTGTGAGGACTATTGAATAGACATGCAGCTAAGCCAGGTATAGAAATAAGGTACATAAAGAAAGCTTGTGGTGGAATGCAGAAGTCCAGAGAGTCACCAAAAGAAAGAAAGAGTGTAGGAAAAAGTGAGAGACAGAAAAATAGATGTAGCTAAGAAGGAATACTGATTGGCTGACAGTGAAGCTAAGAGAACAGTCACAATAGCAAAGAACAAGGCATCAGATGCATTCTGCTAGCTTCTGGAAAGATATTCAGCATATGGCATGTGCAAACTCTATCAGGTTGCAGGGCAAAGACAGAAAGACAACGAATATAGTTATCAGATATACTTCATTAGAGGTGCCAGCAGCAGTCTGCTCAACAATCCACAGGACATCAAAAGGTAGATAGAAGGAGTACTCCCATCAGCTTCTGAATGTAGAACCCCCCACATAATCTGTACTGCCCCAGACACAGCCTATGGTGAAAGAAGAAAAGGAGCCCACCCTAGAATGAGTAAGAACAACACTAAGGAAAATGAAGTCAGGGGAAAGCAAAAGGCTTAGGTGATGCAGATATATATGATCAAGATATAAAATGCAACCAAAGCAAAATAAAATAAAATAAAAATACCACCAAGACCACTGATACAAGCAAAAAGCAGATTTATGAAATACTTAGCACCTCGGCTTACACAGCCTTCAAAGAGTAAAAACATCACAAAACACAATTTACTTAAATGCATTATACATCATAAAACAATTAATTAATTAAGCATACAATTTAAATCACATACTAACAATTAATTAATTAAGCATACAATTTAAATCACATACTTCCAATTACATTCCTTAACTGCGGTGGTGGTGCTGCGGTAGCGTTGTCGCCTCATAGCAAGACGTTGTCCCATTCGATTCTCAGCTAGAGCGTCTTCTGTTTGGAGGCATACATGAATGGGGCATGCCTTCCTTGAAGGCTGTGCATCAGGGCTGGTAACCCGGTACATAAAAATCCACTACCAATCATTAGCGGACCGGAGTTCCGCTGTGGCGACCCCTAACCAGGAAAAGCCAAAAGACACAAACAAACTTCCAGTTACATTCCTTGTTGAGTCCAAGAGGCTCCAAGGTATCATACTTTAAAATAAGGAGGGTTTCTTTTTTAAGAGGTTTATTTTTTAAAGTCACACATTCACCTATACCAACTTGTAGCTTTTCCAGAACACAGCCCTTAAGAGACTCAGGGTTAGAATTATGTACTACCATAAAGTGATTACCAAGGGGGCTCTGTAGTTTTTTTATTTTTATGTCCCTAATATGTTCCTGCAGGCAAACCCTAAAGCTCCGATATGTTTCCCCTTTATAGAACATATTACATCCACAATCTCAACACATACACTGACCCCTCAGTATTACAATTATATCTATATCTGGCTACAAATTTAATACCATTAATATGGGAAAAGGAGCTCCCTATGTGATGGCAGATAGAACAGCCATCACATGGAACAGTGCCATTATGTGTATTTAAACTCTGACTGATATTAACATCTGGTAAATGAAATTGATTATGTGCCAGTATATCTGACACATTCCTAGCTCTTTTATATGCAATATTCACAAAATTAGGTAATATAGAATTTAAAATGTTATCCCTTAAGAGCATAGGCCACAAGTTACGCACTTTTTAAACAATTTCCTTAGTTATAACATTAAAAGTAGTTACTAGGAAAACTTCCTTATGGCCTCCATCATTCACAACCTTATTGGCATGCTTTTTCCCACTGACACAGGCATTATTTTTCCCATTAATGCAGGCATTATAAAATTCTCCCTGAGAGTTAACAGGATACCTCATATCCATAATTGTTTGTTTAGCTTCCCTAACCAACTGAACATCATAGCCTCTTTTAATAAACATATCTTCAGCTTCTAATATTTCTCTGTCAAAACTTGTGTTAAGGCTACATAACCTATGAATTCATAAGAATTTATTATAAGGCAATACCTTAACTAGATGTTTGGGATGACAACTACTCCCATGTAAAAATACATTTCTATAATCAAATTTCTTATGGAGACTAGTAGTGAATCCCTCTAAACTAATATCCAAAAAATTCACTCGAGGGCCTAGCTGCATACCATCAAAACTCAAGCCCATAATATTAGATTGTAAGTCATTCACAAACTTAAGGGCCTGTGTCTGGCTTAAGATAAGATCATCAATAAACCTAAAATATAAAATAACTTGTGATCTAAAGAAGTCATGCCTATAAACAAAATCATCTTCAAGCTTAACCATAACTAGGTTAGCATACATGGGGGCAAAAGCCGCCCCCATGGCAGTACCCTGTAGTTGCTGGAAAATGTCTCCATTAAACATAAAAAAAATATTTTTCAAGCAAAACATAACTAAATCTATCAAAAAATGAGACATGGGAGAATCCCCCAAAAAATAAAACAAAGCTTGTATACCAATTTCATGCCTAATATTGGTGTCAAGCCTTTTAACGTGCAAACATAACCAAAACATGTCTGTATTAGAGATTATGGTAGTACATAATTCTAATCCTGAGTCTCTTAAGGGCTGTGTTCTGGAAAAACTACAAGCTGGTATAGGCGAATATGTGACTTTAAAAAATAAACTTCTTAAAAAAGAAACCCTCCTTATTTTAAAGTATGGTACCTTGGAGCCTCTTAGACTCAACAAGGAATGTAATTAGAAGTATGTGATTTAAATTGTATGCTTAATTAATTAATTAATTAATTAATTAATTAATTAATTGTTTTATGATGTATAATGTATTTAAGTAAATTGTGTTTTGGGATGCTTTTACTCTTTGAAGACTGTGTAAGCTGAGGCTCTAAGTATTTCATAAATCTGCTTTTTGCTTGTATCAGTGGTCTTGGTGGTATTTTTATATATGATCAAGATGCTGGCTGAATTATTGGAGAAATTGATCCATGTTGTAGCAGTATGGAGAGAAAGGTGTATCCCAGATTATTGTAGAATAAGTATTCTAGTGCCATTGTATAAGAACAAATGTGTCATTCACAACTTTGGAAGTATAGATGCATCAGACTCCTGTTACACTGCATGAAAGTTCTGGAGAGTGTGATTACTAAACAAATAAGCAGAGTAGTAGAAAGTAAGATGAGGGATAAACCATTCAGATACAGATCAGGATGCAGCACAACTGACCTGATGTTTGCAGTGAGAGATATAGTTAAGAAGATGCTGGAGATGATAATACATAAGATACCAAGATGGGCCTGAGGTCTTTTGATTTTTTTGGGAATGAAAACAAATATGGAGAATCCCCTAGTTATTTTAATTGCAAATCTATTAATTTAATTTATATTGCTTCATGTATTTCTTGTGAGGCTTTCTAGAGTTGGAGAAAACATATGACAAGGTCCCAAGAAAGCTGATTTGGGCAGTTCTGCAATGGTTCAAAGTCCCAGAAATATTGGTGCAGGCTGTGTACAAGGACCCAATAACACAAGTACAACCAGTGATGTTATGTGATCCTATCTCGCCTACATTCTGAGTGATGGGTTCGGAGCCGATCCCTCGGCTCCGACTCGGCACGCTTATGCCAAAGAGCGAAGTCTCTTATTGGCTGAGTTTACTATATCCCAGGATGCACCACTACCAGTCCCCCAGATCTTGTTTGCCGCTAACTAGCAAAGACGTGGTCTCGAGCTGGCTGAGCTAAGTAGTGTTTTTCACTAACTTTTTCTGTCAGGAATTTTCTAATTCTATAACAAAAAGCTGTTTTAACAGCTATACCGTACTTTTTGTGTGTGACTGGTATTTTTGTGGAAAATTTTGTGTGTGATTGTGTATTTGTTCTGACTAGAAGCCCCTTTGAATTGAAGGGCCTTTTTCCTGTCAGTCAATTGTTTTTCAAATCCTTAGGGGTTCTAGGATCCCCTTTAGTTATTTTTTCTGTAGTTGTCGGACTGTCAATCTTAATCGGCAACCGTAAGCTAATCTTTGTAGTGACAGTCATTTAAAAAAAAAAAAAAAAAAAAGTGTGTTTTTCTGTGATAGAGTTACTAAATTTGTCGCTATAATGTCTCAGGCTCCTAGGCCTTCGGGCTTTAAGAAGTGCACTAAGTGCAGTTTTAAAATGTCAATCACAGATGACCACTCTCTCTGTGTATATTGTTTGGGCGCCAAACATTTGCAGGAGTCCTGCAGCGTGTGTCACGCGTTTTCCTCGAGGGTCCTCCAAGAGAGGAAAAATAAACTTATTTTGAAAGGCCTTATAAAACCCTCTTTTGAAGAAGCATTAGCGTCCTCTCCTTCTCCTGCTAAAAAGAAAAGGGCGTCGGCTCCGACCAGTCCGTCGGACCCGACCGCCAAAAGACATAGGCAGGCTTCTCCTTCGGCTCCATGGACTTCGGAGCCGAGGGTGGAACGGTCTGCCTCGATGCCTCCAGTCTCGACTCCTCTGGGTTCGGAGCCGACGGCTGGGGCATCGAGAGGCGGGTCACCTTCATCGGCTCCACTGATCTCGGAGCCGATGAAGGTTGTCCGCTCAGACACTTCCTCCTCGGCGCCGAAGTCCTCTTCGGCACCGATGGAAATTGGTTTGGACACTCCTTCGGCGCCGATAGTTATCGAGTCGCCTCGGAGCCGGTCCCCTAGTCCCTTGGAGCCGTTAGAGAGACCTACTCGGACCTGTTCGGTCTCTTCCAGGTCATCGAGGATGTCAGATTCGGACATAGACAGGGTGCTCCAAAGATTGTTCCAGTCCCCAGTCTTTTAAAAATTTGTTTCGGCTCTGACCCAATTGGCTTCGGAGCCGATAGCCCACTCCATTGCCATTCCTCCTCCGACCGCTTTGGCTCCGTCGGAGCAGGTGCTGATGGAGCCAGTAGAGATCCTGCGGTCGGCTCCGACCCTTACTCCAACCCCGGCCTTCGGGTCCGAGTTTAGCACACGGACTTCTTCGGCTGGACCCGGGGGTGACGTTTCGGGACCAATGCTGTCGGTTCCGAGCCTCCCTCTCGGTGCTTCGGCCGCGGGACTTCCGTCTGCTATCATGGCTCCGGGGACCGGACACTCCCAGGATTCTGGGGGTCCGGCTTTCAGAGCTATGAGGAGTGCCTTGGCCAAGTCTTCTTCGCCATCTCTACGGCTTTACCGGCACCTTCCCTGGGCATGGAGACTGGGTCTTTGGCAGTTCCCCTGTCTCTAGGCAGCGGAGCCCCGGGGCCTGAGGTTACCCCCACTGGGGGTTCCCCTCCTCCTGAGGGTTCTTCGGAGTTGTCTTCGGAAGAGCCCCCAAGGAAGAGATCATGCAAGAGGAAGCACGTGGACTCCCCCGACGAGTCTCTTACATCGGACACTGATCTTGATGATGCGGAGGGGTCCCCAAAGTCGTCCTCAGATGATGTCTCATTTGCAGACATTCTAGAGATCCTTAAGCAACGAGGCGGCTGGAATTCCAAACCCCCCTTCGTTGATGAGTCAGTGTTTCTCAAGGCCTTCGGGGCTCAGCCCTCCGCCTCCTGGGTGTCTCCGCCCTTCGACGAGCTCCTGGATTTGGTTTGTCGGAGGGCGTGGGAACATCCAGATACTGTGGAACCAGTGCCTTCTCGCCCTAACAAATTTTTGTCTGCCCCACCTGAGAAGGAGTTCTTAACGAAAGGCATGGCTGTAGATGCCATGGTGGTGGCATCTGCTACCCAGCAGGACGTGGCAGAGGCTTCAACGTCCGTCCATCCTCCTAATAAGGAGTCTAGGAGCATGGACCGGTACGGGAAGCACACCCTGACTTCAGCGGCCTTTACTCTGAGGTCCCTGAATTATTTGGCACATTTCACCAGACTACAGAGGGATCTGGTCAAGGAGCTCTCAGATTCCCTCTCAGGTAACCTACCTGAGCAGCTAGCCCAGTCGGTTAGCTCTCAGTTGGCTATCCTCACCTCGATTTCTAACTCGTCCATGAGACTCATCTCATATGCGGCCGAAGGGGCGGGTAGAGCGGCAGGCACAGGCGTGGCTCTACGGAGGCAAGCCTGGCTCCGTTTGTGTCATTTCGCGGAGGCCTTCAAGTCTTCCTTTGCCGACGCTCCCTTTGATGGGTCCTCTTTGTTTGGACCCAAGGTAAAAGACACTCTTACCCGATGTGAGCAAGAGGGAAAGACTTTATCTGCCGTAGGAGCACGTTATTCCACTCCCTTTCGGCCTTATCCCAAGGCTAAAAGAGGAGGGAAGATGTGGTTCCGCAAATCACAGAAATTCTTCCCTCAACAGCAGGAAGATTCCCCTTCCAGAGGCAGAGGACGGGGAAATTTTTCTGGGAGACGCCGTCCCAGAGGCGGCAGAGGGCCCCGCAACACTGGAGACCGCGAGTCCTTTCGTGGCTCTTCAGCCTCCCACACTCCATGAGGGATTGCCTGGCTGTGCTGCTCCGGAGCCAGTCGGGTGCCGTTTTGCCAAGCACCTAAAAGCCTGGGAGTCTATTACTCAGGACAGATGGGTGCTTCGGATTATCGCCGGAGGTTACACCATTCCCTTCACACACTCACCCCCACCGTCCAAAAAAATCCCGGACCCACCACCCAGTCAAAGGGAAATTGCAGCCGTAGAAGCTTCAAAGCTGCTAGGAAAAGGAGTCATCCAACCGGTCCCCACAGACCAGATCGGATCCGGAAATTACTCAAGGTTCTTTTTAGTGCCAAAAAAGACAGGGGACCTGAGACCCATTTTGGATCTCAGCAAACTAAACCAGTCCATCGTGAAGTCCAAATTCCGAATGGTCACTTTACAGTCCATTCTCCCTTTGTTGGAGAAAGATGTTTGGATGTGCTCCATAGATCTCAAGGACGCCTATTATCACATACCGACACATCAGGCGTCCAGGAGGTATCTGCGCTTCAGCCTGGGAGACAGTCATTTCCAATTTTGTGCACTGCCCTTTGGTCTCACCACAGCCCCCAGGGTGTTCACCAAGTGTTTGGCAGT
Source organism: Protopterus annectens (assembly GCF_019279795.1). Taxonomy (NCBI): domain Eukaryota; kingdom Metazoa; phylum Chordata; order Ceratodontiformes; family Protopteridae; genus Protopterus; species Protopterus annectens. Next base: position 1,151,817,828 of record NC_056745.1, on the reverse strand, counting down.
AGTGACTGCTCACCTGAGGAGTCTCGGATTCCAAGTGTTTCCCTATCTGGACGACTGGCTCCTGACTGCCACCACCAGGCATCTACTACTAGAGAACCTACAGGCCACCATCTCTCTGGGTGCTTCCCTGGGAATTACATTCAACTGGTCAAAGTCTGTCTTGCTGCCTTCTCAGCGCATAAGATTCATAGGAGCAGAGATAGACTCAAAATTGATGCGAATCTTCCTTCCTACCGAAAGGATACAAATATTACGAGGTCAAGTCCGAGCCCTGCTTCTAAGATCCAAAGCCCCAGCCAGGTTGGTCCTGCAACTTTTAGGTTCAATGTCTGCCACGGTTCTCCTAGTTCCTCTGGCAAGATTGCACATGAGGGTTCTTCAGTGGCTGTTATCGACACAATGGTCCTTTCAGGATCTCCCCCTCAATCATCACATACTGATTACAGAAACGTGCAAATGGGACCTCCGCTGGTGGCTTCTGCCATCCAATCTGAATCAGGGAAGACCTTTTGTTATGCCCCCTCTGGTAGCCACCTTGACGACGGATGCCTCCCAGATGGGGTGGGGGGGGGGGCATTGTCTGGGCAGGTCAGTTCAGGGTTCTTGGCTTCCAAACGAAACATTTCTCCATATCAATGTGTTGGAAATGAGGGCTGTACTTCTGTCCCTACAAGCCCTCCACAACTTTCTCCCTCAAGGCATTATCGCTATCCACACAGACAACATGTCGGTGGTCTGGTATCTAAACAAACAAGGAGGGACCAGATCTTACCCCCTTTGCAGAGAGGCCATGAGGGTGTGGGAATGGGCAGTGGCTACCAACCGCTTCCTGGTAGCGACCCACATTCCAAGAAAATCCAATGTATTGGCAGACAGACTGAGCAGGACTATTCTCTCTCCTCACGAGTGGTCCCTGAACGAAACAGTAGCAGCTCAGATTTTCAAAAGATGGGGGATTCCGTGCTGCGACCTGTTTGCAACACCACAAAACACGAAGTGCAAAAGGTTCTTTTCCTTGACCCCGCGTCAAGGGGAAGCAGCTACGGATGCTCTAGTCCAACCTTGGCCACCAGGACTGCTTTACGCTTTCCCTCCGGTTCCACTCCTCCCCAAAGTCATCCAGAAAGCTTCCCAATTGGGGTCCACAATGATTCTAATTGCTCCGTACTGGCCTCGTCAGGTATGGTTCCCCTACCTACAGAAATATGCTCTGGACGGTCCTTGGTTTTTGGATCTAACTCCGGACCTTCTGATTCATCAGTCGGGACAACAGCACCAGTCCCTTCACACTTTGAAATTAACAGCTTGGCTCCTCCACTTCCGACTTTAGTCAGAAATCACACCTTGGACCCGGATGTTATTCACATTTTATCTTCAGCCCACAAACCCACCACCAAGAAATTGTATCACAGTAAGTGGAAGAGGTTTGCTATCTGGGCTCAACTCAGAGGCTTAGACCCTATTACGGCCCCGATACCAGAGGTCTTGAAATTTTTAACATCCTTGTTTAACCAAGGATCTTCAGTCTCTACTATTAAAGTCCAACTAGCAGCTATCTCCAAATTTCACGAATCCATAGACCCACCGTTGATGAGTAGCAGATTATGTAAAACTTTCATGAAAGGTGCTGTGCTTTTAAGACCCCCAGTTTTTCATCCTGCGCCTCCGTGGGATCTTGATTTGGTACTTCGTGCCTTAACATCTTCCCCCTTTGAACCGGCTGCTACATGTGAGTTGAAATATCTGTCTTGGAAAACTGCCTTCTTAATTGCAATTACCTCTGCAAGAAGAGTTTCAGAACTTCAAGCCCTATCTATCAAACCACCGTACTTGATTTTTCACAAGGATAGAGTATCACTTAGGCCTAATCCATCTTTTGTTCCAAAAGTTTGTTCTAAACTCTGTCTCCAACAATCTCTAGAGCTACCAGTTTTCTTTCCAAAATTTTCAAACAAAGCGGAATACACCTTGCATAACTTGGATGTTCACAGGCAATTGCGCTTCTATCTAGACAGGACTCAACAAATTCGAAAAACAGACCAATTGTTTGTGTCCTTTTCAGATAATAAACTGGGTAAAACCATCACTAAAGCTACTATTGCCAAATGGATTAGAGATTGCATAACTCAGGCTTATTCCTCTTCAAATAAGCAACTTACAACATCTGTCAAAGCTCACTCTACTAGAGCTATGGCTACCTCTATTGCATTTCATTCCAAGCTCGCTATTTCTGAGATTTGTGCTGCGGCTACTTGGTCCAACCCGCACACTTTCATTTCCCACTATAAATTGGATGTGTCATCTAAAGGGCGAGCATCATTTGGTTCCACGGTACTCAGGAGTGTTTTCCAGTGAGCCACCCAGGATTCAGGTGCTAGGGACGCTGTCCCATCAGTCAGAATGTAGGCGAGATAGGATCACATAACATATTTTAGTTATGTACTCACCATAACTTCAGATGTTTGGGATCCATCTCGCCTACATTCCTAATACCCACCCTCCTTCCCCCTGCCTTGGAGATCAGAAGAGATTGAACGGTTTGAGTTCTACTGTTTTTATCTTGTTTCATCTGGCGATGTTATATAAGCAGTGCGTGCGTGTGTGCATGTATGCGGACAAACTAGATCTTGGGGACTGGTAGTGGTGCATCCTGGGATATAGTAAGCTCAGCCAATAAGAGACTTCGCTCTTTGGCATAAGCGTGCCGAGTTGGAGCCGAGGGATCGGCTCCGAACCCATCAGTCAGAATGTAGGCGAGATGGATCCCAAACATCTGAAGTTATGGTGAGTACATAACTAAAAGTTTGGACTCATAGAGAGCTTCCCAGTAGGAGTAGGTGTGCATACGGGTCTTATGTTCAACCTCTGCTGTTCAGACTGGTAATGAACTACATTAGCAAACAGGTTAGAGAGGCCATTGTAACAACATTGCTATATGTAGATGATGTGGCATTACAGGCAGATTCTGAACAAAGACTTCAACAAATGATAGGAGAATTGGATACAAAACTGAAGGCACAAGGGATGAAAATGAGTATAGATAACACAGCTGTGATGGCAGCAAATGGTGGAAATCAGAAGTTTACGGTAACCAGTTTTCAGCATTTGAGAGGGAACATAATTAACCTCTTTTGCTTGAGTTTCTTCTGTGTGTTAACTTTATAATCCACCAATCTCCCATATCTCTCCAACAGCCCAAACAATATGATCAAGTATACCTCTGGATCTCTCAAATACACCAACAAATCATCCATGTGCATTGCCTACTTTGCTCCACATATCCCAAAATCACTGATCTCCAACTACCAAAGAGCCATTGATAATGGTTTCAAATAGAAACCAAACTGGGGCGGGGGTACCAATGCTGCATTGTGCCTTTGTTTAAAAAAATGAAATCAGATGGTCTGCATTGGCATTTACACATGATCCACTATAAATGTTTCTCAGAAGAAATATGAGTCTGTCAGGAAAAGCAAATATTTCCAACACCCTGAATAAGTAATCCCACTTTACCTTATCAAAACACAATGCGACCTCTGTGCTACCTGTATTATTAACAGAGTCTTCATTACAATATCAAATGTCTGAGTTGAAAGAACAAGCTCATACTTGTCTGAGTGAATAAACCCAAACATAGCCAGGGCCAACTCGGACACCTAAAATGCCATCATTTTGTAGTCATCGTTAAGGACCAGCACAAATGTATAGGAACCCACACATACAGAGACCCTCTTCTTCTTTTGGGATAGAGGGTGGGTTTGGTATAATGGTTAAGGTCTTTACCATATAGATACAAGGTACAGGGTTTGATTCTTACCTCAGTTATTGGCCAGGCTTAAAATGGCCCTTCAGTGTAGTTAACCTAGTATTCACCCATGAACCTATGAACCTGTAACTGTAATTGTAGCCCACTTCCAAGAAAATGTCACATCTTGCCCATGCAGTACCTCAGTTATTCTTACCAGCAACCTTATGTATCATCCACTATCCCCCCATCCAGTATAGCTACAGGGTAATACCTTTTGGTTCATAGGTACTAGGCTATCGGCCCAAGGGCCTAAGTAAGCCTAGCCAACAAGGTTCCCTGGCTTACACCACCCAAGAAAGTTATTTTCCTGTGCCCCTGTCGAGCAGAGCCAGTGTATTTCCTATTTCCCATCCACTCAAGATTTTTCTTGAAGAGTGCTGATGAGGAACTTTGCTTGACATAGATGGGTAGCTTGTTCCAGGGTATAGGATGTCTTTGGGACAGGAGTCTATCCCTCCAGCTTGTCCTGTTTATTGTGGTGACAAGGTTTAGGTCCCTAGAGCATGTAGCTCAGAGGTATTGGGATTTCTTTAGGTGTAGCATGTCCAAATCTCTGGGTTTGACATAGCTTTATATGTTAGGCAGAGATCACCTTGGAGTAGGCAATATGCTACGGAGTAAAGCTGGAATTTTTTGAGACGGTCAGTTTAGGGCATCTGTTTGAGGCCAGTAATCCTCTTTGTGATACTTCTGTGGCCTTTCCAGCTGCTGCAGATATCTTGTTAGGTACATTCCAAAAGGGACGTTGTACTCTATAATGGGTCTAATGAGTGTCGAGTAGAGGGGAACAATGACCTCTTTTTTCCTGGATGAGAACCCTTTTGTGATGAGGTGTGCCACGTAGAAGGATTTCCTGACTACTGTGGTGATGTGATTATCAAATGAGAGACTACTGTCCACCTGGGTCCCATGGTCTCTTATTATGCATTTGGCATTAAGTAGACTGGCACCTATGTGGTAGTTCATGGGTACAGAGTTTTTACCAAAGGGGATGACCATGCACTTTTTGGAATTGCACTTGAGGTCATAGCTGTGACACCAGGCATCTGTCTCAGTGAGGCCCTTCTGTAGGATGTCCACATCATTTGGGAACTCAACTATGGCTCCTAATTTGCAGCCATCTGCGAACTTCATTAACCAAAGGCCTTCTGTGTTAGCCTGTACTTCAGAGAAGTACATCCCAAACAAAAGAGGTCCCAGGACTGAACCCTGTGGTGCTCCACTTGTCACTGGTTTGAAGTCAGATTTAGAGTCTGCAACTTTTACAGTGTGGGTTCTGCCAGTGAGCCAGTTGGCAACCCATCTCATGCCGTAGGGATTTCTACCTAGTTTTGTGAGTTTAGCTATAATTCCAGAATGGGGGATGGTGCTGAAAGCCTTGGCGAGGTCAAGATAGGCTGTGTGAACCACCTTGCCCTCGTCTACGGCTTTGGTGACTGCCTCAAAGAAGTCAATCAGGTTCAGGAGGCATGATATGCCTTTCACAAACCCGAACTGGATGGGGTCCAGAGTTTGGAGGTTACAAATGTCTTTGTTTATGAGTTCCATGATGATACGTTCCATGGACTTACAGACCAGGCTCGTCAGGCTAATAGGGCGATAGTTTCTGGGTCAGTGATGGCTCCCCCTTTGTGGAGTGGGATAACTGTTGCTGTGCACCATTCAGTGGGCACAAAGCCTGACGTGAGGCTATGATTGAACATGGTGCTTAGGTGGGGAGCCAGTTAGTTTTGAAGTTTGTGTAAAACGCAGCCTGGGATGTTGTCCGGGCCCATGGATGCTGTGTTTTTGGCTTTAGATAGTGCAGCTTTTACTTGTGTAGTTGTGATTACAGGGACTCTGCATTGTCCCTGTATAGATATGGGCCCTTTACAGCGTGAGGGCGGTAAAGTTAGCACTGAACCTATCTGCCAGGATGATGGCAATATCAATTGGTTCTGTAATTTTCGTGCCGTTGTGCTGTAACTCAGAGCAGATCTGGGTGTTGCCATTGAGCTTCTCTACATAGCTATAGAATGCTTTGTGGTTGTCCCTAGAATCAGTGGTGATTTTGTTTTCATAGCTAGCTTTGGAGGATCTTATAAGGGATCTCAGCTTCTTACTGATGCTGACCAGGGAGCTCCTCCACTCGTGGAATTTTACTCTCTTTTGCAACAGTTTCTTCCTTCTGTTGTAGAATTTATTTATGGCAGGGGACCACCAGATTGGCTTCCTTTTTTTGGAGGATAATGTCTTGGTTCTGTTTGGGATAGCACGATCCATGCACTCGTGTAAGTGCTTATAGAGTGCATTTGTGTAGAATTCAGCAGTTGTAACTGTATTATCGATCTGCATAGGTGTCATGAAGTTTGCCACTTCTGTCTTAAGAAGCATGAAGTTGGCTTTGGAGAAATATTTTACCGTGGTTTCCTTAATGGGGGGTGTGGGCAGGATGTGGATATCTGGGGTGATTAGCTTATGGTCGTGTCTGACCAATAAGGAGTTGACTTCAGGTGTGGAACACCAGTCACTCATGTTGGTAATGACTAGGTCTATGATATTGTTGCCCCTGGTGGGGGTGTGGATATGTTGATCTAGGGCATTGGAATTTATGAATTCCATAAAGTGTTGAGCAAAGGAGTTGGTGCGAGTAGTTTTCCCAGTTAATGGTGGGGTAGTTAAAATCGCACATTATTAGGGTGTTTGGTTGAACCCTAATATTTTCCAGTATATCAAGAAAAGAGTGGGAATCCTGGGGCAGGGTGGGGGATCTGTAGCAAGCTACAATTTGGATTGCAGTTTTGCCCAGAGTTAGTTGCACTTGGATAACCTTGGATGCATTATGCTGAGCAACTAGCCTGGAGGTATGGATATCCTTAATGAATATGGATCACCTTCACCTTTGATGTTCCAGTCCAGGTTAGATGGCCAAAAAGTGTGGTATGAGTTATAGCCTGGTAATGCAGGGGTGCCCTCTGGAGCTTTGAACCAGGTCTCAGTCACTGCACATATATCAATGTTCTTCTCCATTTTAAGGAGTGCCTCGATGGATTGCATTTTGAGATTTAGACTTCTAGCATTGAGTAGCATTACCCTCAGTTTTTGCTTGCCTGTTCCTGTTACAGTGGTGAATTTATCATTTGAACCTTGCCTAAAAAAGGCACTATATGGATGGCAAGAGCCTTAGCCAGTATCCAGAATCCTAGGGGTGACAGGTGCAGGCCATCTCTGGCAAAGCATCATGGTCTGTCGACCATGTTGTCCCAGGCAGACGGATACTGGATCCCTTTAGAATGACTCCAGAAGCTTAGCCAGTTGTTGAAGTCAATCATTTTGTCCTTGTACTGTGGTATCATTTTGGGGGACGGCAGGATGCTACTCAGGGCTAGGGTCATACCTGCTGGGCTACAAGATCGGAGAGCTCTTCCATGTCTCTTTTCATGTAGTCCAGGGAGGTACATCTCAGGTCATTCACACCAACATGGACAGTGACAGAGTCATATTTGTACTTGTGGAGTTACTTGAATGCGTGGGTTATGTGGTGGATCCTGACACTCAACAGGCAACTGATAGTAACCTTCTCCTTGTTTAGCCTGGTGAGTGGGATATCAGTGTGCCTGACTATAGAGTCACCTATGACTAGTGTGTTGGGTATGTTGTTTTGCCTTATGGGCTGTGGTTGAGTGGCACACTTGCTCTGTGGGCTATGTGTCATTTGGGTTGTGTTGGGGGGTAGAGGTTGCTTGCATTTCTGCTTTGGAGGTCTCTGTTGCTTGAGCAGATTATTACTGAGAGCCTCTGCAAATGTTTTTGTGTTTGTATGTGTGGATTTTGGTGGTGTAGGTTTACTGGGACTATGTTATGAGTGTGGTGTGGTGCAAGTGTTTGCCTTCTTCTCTTGACTGTCAAGTTCAGTCTTGGTTGGAGAGAGCTTTACCTCCAGTTTGGTTAGATAAGTGCATCACTCACAGGTTGTAGTGTTGGGTGGTAGGAGCAGAGGGTTGTCTGTGTACATGAGGCAATTGCTACATTGCCCAGATTCATCAGATAGACAGGAGAGAACACTGGGAGCTGACCCTTGGACATGCCTGAATAAAAAACTATTTTCCTCTAGACAAGTAAGGAAAGTGAGTACAAGAGTTGTTTTTCTCTAAGCAAGTGAGGAAAGTAAGTACAAAAAACTGTTTTCCTCTAGGTAATGAGGAAGGTTGAGTGCTGTAGTAAGTCATAGCTTATTTAGTGCTTACAACCAGTTCTGAACTAGTGCTGTGCATGAATAAGCAAATTCAAGTGCTAAAACTAAGAATCTGTATCTGAACTAGACTAGTTACATTAAAGAAACAAGTGCAAATGCTGGCTTTTAAATCAGAAAGTTGAGAGAGATGGAAAAATGCCCAAACAGCCAATAACTACAATTTCTGGGCCAGAAACCACTCCTTATGTGGTAGATAGGTTACCTAGTCTTTACCACTCCCACTGATAAGCTAGAAGGCTTCTCTCCAACACAGAAAGGCTTGGGGGGCTCAGGAGCTTACAAACAGTGCTGGATATAGCAAATCTGTATCTGGACTAGACTAGTTACAGGAAGGGGGGGGGGGCAATGTGCAAATGCGGGCTTTTAAATCAGGAAGTTGAGAGAGATGGAAAAACTGCCCAAATGGCCAATAGCTACAATTTCTGGGATAGAAATCACTCCTTATGTGGTAGATAGGTTAGCTAGTGCTTACCACTCCCACTGATAAGCTAGCAGGCTTCCATCCAGCACAGGCTTGGGGGGCTCAGAAGCTTACAAACAGTCCTGGATATAGCATATCTGTATCTGGACTAGACTAGTTACAGGAAAGGCAGGAAAGAAGCGTAAAGGTCCCAAGATTTTATGCCCCAGAAAGCGTCCTCAAAATTTTCTTTAGTTCTTCAATTCTCACCAGAGCCATCAAGGCCTCTGCTTGCTGTGGGGTTAGCCTGGGGTATTTGGTTCCTCTCAAAAGACTCATTGACTCCTCCAGTTTTATTCTATTGCCTCAGAATAATATTGGATTATATAATCTTGAAAAGTTGTCAACATTTTCACTAGGTCTTCTTTTCTCCATCTTGCAAGAGATTTGCTGTTTTTTATATCTTCTGTTCAACTATAGCCTGTCTCAGCTGCTTAACTAACATGTTTTGAAATCTCAGTGAATTTCCCTTGGAGGCCATCTGGTGTACTCTCTTCTTAAAGCTCACTTCTTCTTTTAACAATGTATCTATCTTCATACCACACTGCAGGTGCTGCAAACCTCAAGGCTTCTGTATTTGCATCAGACTATGTCAGTTATTGCACTTCTTCAGTGCAAACATACTGAAGCACTGCTTCCTAGAAGTGTGGTTCTTTAGATTTTCTTTCCATAATAATTTTAATTCATCCAAGCTTTCTAGCTGATCTGCTCCTCATCTCTCCTCATTGCTGTCCCCCCAACTGTCTCCTTTGAGCACCATTCTTGAAAATTTGACAAGTTGTAATAAGACTTCCTGAAACGCCAATGCTTTAGTTTCATCCTATTGTGTAAAGTTAATTCTGGCAAGAGCCGATCATGGTCTGTTTATGCAATAGGAATCTACATGGTTTATCAGATAACCATCCTATCTAGAAATGTAAATGCAGCCTACCATAGAGTAGCTTTTACAGACTTCTAAACAGTAAGTATAGCCTGAACTCTTTGCTCCCTTTCTACTGACCACATCCTCCATTATATTTACTAAGATCCTAAAATACTTTACACTTCTTGAGCTCCAGTCTCAAAATTAAAGTCGCCTACTAATAGTTCTGCTAACCAAACAATTACAACATTCCCTTGAATTCCTCCAGAGTAGATTCTGGGGCCTATATATAGATAGATATTTTAATGTTAGAAAAAAAAACTTCATTCTGTTTTCCCTTTCAATGTTACAAATCTTGCCTGCATGTCCACCGACTGCCTAATCAATACTTCAAGTCACAGCCTATTCTTATTAAGTTTGCCGATCCCTTGCTCCTAAATCCTTTAAATGAGACCGGGTAAACTGACTCAGCATCTCCCTCACCTCTGGAATAGACTCCCCCTGCAGATAAATCTTTTTTCAAATGGAATCTGGATAATTGGATGGGCATTCATAAATTCAAACCAGGCTTGACTAGCCTAAACCTTCTTCAGAGGGGAGATACAAACTAGGTTGGAAACTGGCAAGGCATAAAGGTCATAAGACTTAGAACCCTTTCACTTCTTATGATTGCTATGACTGTAATCTAAATTTTCTTATGACTGTAATCTAAAATTTCCTAGCTTTTCATACTTAGTTGCAGTCAAATGCAAATCCTGCAACAACACTGTATAGATCACTTTTTCCATTTTGCTAGGTTTCCCACCCCATTCATGTTCCACAAGAAACCCTACATTTACTTCACAACCTGCTTTCATTCCATGAGAATATCCTCATTTATCTAAAATGCCCTCATCATTTCTAATCTAGTTTTTGAGTACACTCATGACACAACCACTGTTAATCCTATTCCCTTTTCCAAAAAAAAAAAAAATTGCCAGTAATAGTGAATACCTTCCTAACATCTTAAAGATTTATTGAAATTTCTCACTTTACACTTTGCCCTCTCAAATCATTGATCTTATATTGTCCCGTCTGTCCACTTCAACACATGAGAATTTACTATCAGATGGAGCTGACTTGGCGAATGCAGTTGCTCTAAAATATTAAAGCTCATTCCCTGATACAATGGTACACCTATCTCCACTGTATCTCTCAGATCTAATTTGCTCCCAAGCAACTAGAAGCTTGCAAATAACTGCAACTTAATTTTACCTTTTTTTCTCTTAGTTTTCACCTTCCATTTCCTCATAGAGTCTTGGTTTCCTTCTTTCCTGCTCTTGATTAAAAAAAATATATTTTTTTCCTACCTTTCCCTTGCTCTAATAAGGTAATTCGGGCCTAGTCCTAGATTGTCTGCCTGGTATTAGTTTTCTTTCTCTCTCATCTGTGTAACTTTTTAATGTGTTTATTCTTAATTTTTTGTTAGTTGTTGAACCTTTGTTTATTTGTAAATGCTTAGTGTTATGAACGATTGGTCAGTTTTCCAAAAGTGTGGCTGCTGTGGCCACAAGATCCCACCCCAGGGCTCTATGTGATATCCCTGGGGCTGGGATACTTAGATACCTCCTGTGATATTTGTAAGACCTTTATCCCATGCTTCATGCAAGAGCATAGGAATAAGCTAATTTTGAAAGGTCTTTGCCCCCTAGTTCTGAAGATAATTTAGAGAAGAGGGAGTGGGAAAAAAAAAACAAGAAAAAGAGGAGCAAAGCTAAAACCCTCTGTCTTAGCTAAAACTTCTCAAAGTGCATCAGCGCAGGATGCTTTTTGTTGGCTGAATTTGGGTCATCCACTTCACATTTGCCAGGACCATCTCATTTGGAGACTGTTGTTATACCTGTTCAAGCCCCTCTAATGGCTAACAGTAGTTGTTCCTCAGTGGGAGAGCTATCCAAGTATCTTGAGTCAAGTCTTCCTTCCATATCTTCCCTTAGGTCTGCCAGATCTATATAGAGTCTTTCCCTGAACATCAGTTAGAATTGCATGGTGACAGCCTTTATCAAAACCCAGATTGATACAGGTCATTAAATCCATCTCTAGCTCTAAGGTGGATTTGGTTGACCATTTCCCTTCAATGAATGATGCTCCTTCCCTGGCACATCTTGATGCTAGAGGTGTAGGAGCCAATGTTTATCCCATTGTGTCCTCTTATAGCAATGCCAGGCATGATCCCTTGTTGCTGATATCCAAGTCTCCAACTCATTTGACCCCAATTTTTATGGTATGTGGTTTGTCTTGGTACTGGAACCTTGACCCTTGATCCAGTACCCTTTTTGGTGATGTCACATTTGGTGTCTTTTTCAATATTGGGCTCGTCAACATTTGAGGCTGTCATTCCAATCATGATTTTGGAGCAGTTTTTACCATCTCACCAAAAAAATTAATTCAAGCTTATGTTAAAACCAAAAAGTAAAATAAAAACATAAGGACAAAGTTCACACCAACACACTATTTAATATAAACTTAAAAATTTGTAAAAACTTCATCATCCAAAACCAGTAAGTGCATTCGTCCCTGTCAGGAGACTTCATCAGACTGGCGTACAATAAAAAGCATAGGCAATATTAACTAAATCAAAGAACAACAATTAATTATGAGTCAAAGACATTAATTTATATCTTAACCTCGTTTTCAAAACGGCCTTAAAATTTAAATGGTTGTTAATGCCCAGCAGTATCATTGCATTTAATAAAAATTGCTAACAGTGTTCCCTGGAATTTAATTCATCTTGTAGATCCAAAGACCTGAGATCACTTTTAACCCATTCTAGAACATAAAAAATAAACCTATTAAAATTAGAACAGTTAACTGAATCGTTAAATAAAGCATTCTTGGAGTTTTTGTTTTCTGTAGCAGAAACATGTCTGTCCACTCTCTTTTTCAAAGTTCTGTTTGTCCTTACCACATAGAAAACCTCACAAGAAATACACGAGACAGCATAAATTGCATTAATAAATTTTCAATTAAAATAACCAGGGGATTCTCCATATTTGTTTTCATCCCCCCAAAAATCAAAGGACCTCAGGTCCATCTTGGATTTAAGCAGCCTAAACAACTATGTAAAAAAGACAAACTTCCAGATGGTCAGGGTATTAGCAATACTTGTTTATGGCTAGTGTACTGGATATGTTGACTTTCAAGATAATTATCTCAACATAAAAATGTTCTAGATATCCAGAAGCAAAGCTATCACCACTTCAGACCTGGAGCCAGTCAATACGAATTTCATGCATGGCATTTGGTCTCACTACAGCCTCCAGGGTGTTCACCAAATGCATGTCAGCCATTGCAGCCCACCTGAGGCTGAAATGGATCTGCATATTCCTATGTCTGAATGATTAGATTCTAGCTTCTACAACAAAATAGTCTTTTATAATAGCCAGAAATGATTCACTTTGCTTGTATTTTTATGTAGGCACTTCATTGAACTCTGCAAAGTCATAGTTGGAGTCATCACAAAGTCTGATATTCATTGGATGCCACCTCGACATGAAATTGGATTGTCTGACTTCTGAAGGTAGACTTTTGACTGTTAAGAGACATGATTTCCAAATTCCTGCTCATACCCACTTCCGCAACATTTCTAACACTGAGAATATTGGGGCTAATTGTGGCCTCAATCCAGATGGCTTCTCATGTGAATTCTCTTTGAGAGTGCTACTCTAGACCCTAACTGTGCAGTGGTTCCAGTTATCAGATACAATGAACAAACTTATTTGACTGTCCTGTCTGTAGAAATTTGAAATGGTGGATTTACCTTTCTGTTCTAAGGGCTACGATGACAACTGATGTTTCCTGTTTGAAGTAGGGGTCATTTTGAGGGGAGAGCAGTTCAGGGTATAGGAATCCAGCTAGAGGCAGATTTTCAAATTACTCCTGGAGATGAGGGAGGTCCTCCTAGTGTTTCAAACCTTTCAAAACTTCCTTCCCCAGGGGTGATTTCTGTTCATACAGGCAATAATATGTCACCGGTATTGCATATCAATAAACAAAGAGGAACCAGGTTCTATCCCCTGTGCCAAGTGGCCATGAAGGTGTGGCAATAGGTGATGTATTCACACCACTTTCTGGCAGCAGCACATATTCTGGGATGAAACAATTACTTGGCAGTCAGTCAGACTCAGTAGCTGTATTCTGAAGCCTAATGAGTGGTCTTTCAATCCATCAGCAACATGAATATTTTTTTATTGCTGGTGTGAGCATTGTTTAACATTTTTGCTTATCCAATCAAATTAAAGCACAGCCTCTAATTTGCCTTTATCCCCCCACAGGGACAGACACCAAGGGATTTTCTGGTTTATTAGTAGCCTGTCTGACTTTTTTATGTCTTTCCACATTACCACCATCCCTGTGCAAGGCATCATTTATCCTCATAGCCCCCTTTTGGCAAAGGAAAATCTAATTCCCCATGCTATGGCTTATTTGAAATAGAAGCCCTGATTCCAAGATGTGAAAATTAATTTTCTGTCTCACCTGGACATTCTTTCTGTCTGACTATCCACATGGTTTCTCCAGTTCCATTAATAGCCAGGGACTAGCTTTACACTTCAAGAATGGTTCATATTTCTTCAGCCTTACAAAAGGCAACAACTTATAACCTGTACAATTGTAAATGGAAGTGATTTCCAAATTGGGCTCTTCAGCAGGATTAGACCCCTTTTCCATTCCATTTTCACAAAATTTACAATTTTTTCAACTCTTTTCAGTTTGGGTTCCAGTTATCCTAACATTAGTGTCTAGTTGGTTGCCATTTCTAATTTCCACCAAGGTTTCAGTTCTTAAACACTGACTGCACAGAAAGTAGGAAAACATTTCTCCTTCTGAGACCTCTTATTAAGGACTCTATACCTCATTAGGATCTTACTTTTTGTTTTATAGACACTGACTTGTTCCCTTTTGACTTAAAAGTGCCTTTCCTGGAAAGCTTTGATATTACCTCACCTAATCAGATTTCTGAACTGCACACACACACTCTCTCTGTCTCTTTCTTCTCCAAACCATTTGACTTTATTTTCATCAAGAACATGGTCTCCCTAAGGATCAACCCTTCCTTTATTCTAAGGTCTCATCAGAATCCACTTTAAGCCAGACTATCCATCTTCCAGTCTTTTCCCCCAGTATTCTAATAAAGGAGAATACTTTTAATACTCTCTAAATATTCTTAGACAGTTATGCTTTACTTGCATCATACAAAAACTATCAAAAAAAGGCAACCAACGTTTCATCTCCTATTCATCTTCTAAGATGGGTCAGAAGGTTTCCAAAGCTACCTTGGCCAGATGGCTCACAAGTTGTATTACATTTGTATACCAATCAAAGAATAAGCTGAGCTGAAGAAAAAAAATGAAAGTTGGGTACCAAGTCCTTCAGAGCTTTCCTGCTGCCGAAGAGTGCTCCTTTTGCATGTCCATTGCTCAGCAGATAAGTTATACTCAGGGAGAGATCCTATCACTTTTTAAACTTCACAGAAACAGAACCTTTTCTGTGAAAGTAATTTCTTAAGCTAAGAAAAAAGTGTTTTTGTACATGTGACATAACTTTTAGAAACTTTTCTGTGGAAAAAAAGTCTTAATTTTTTCCTTGGTAAATGCTATTTTATTTTTGGGGGCTGGGGTAAAACTTTAAAGTACTTTTCATTGTGTTATTTGATGGAAACATTAACTTTTTAAATACTTGCCTGTTTTACCAACTACTGCTGCCAAATGTCACCCAGGAATCAGGCATATGTTTTCATCTTTGCCATGAAACAACCTACCAGTTCCTTGGGTTCTTTCTTCTTTCAGCCACAAAAAAAAAAAAAAAAGAAAAGAAAAAGGAAATTCACAAGCAGCCTTTGCTTCTTCAGCATGCTACTAAAGTGATCCAGCTGCGGATGGGTGACTCTGCTCTGTCCATTTCTGGTTCCTCAGACCATTAGAGTCATATGTGTATACTAGGCTAGCAACCACTGGGTCCTTTATAAGCCTAACCATGCATCCCAAATGTACCCAACAAATTGTGGAGCCCTAGAGGTTATTTTAAGTGGTATATGCAAGCTAGGGCATGGGTGGTCAAGCATTTACAGGCTCCGTCTCTCTATTAGAGGCACAGGTACCAGACCAAGGGTGATGTTCCGATTTTCCTTCCACTCATCCAGGTTACACCTGAATAGGGCTAGGGAAGAACTCTCCTTCACATGCTGAGTAACCTGTTCTAGACAAGGGGTATTCTCTGTGACATATACCTGCACCTCCAGCATGTGCTGTTTATGTCACAAGCAAGGTTTAAGTTCCCAGATTGGGTAGTTCTAATGCTATTCATTTCTTGAAAGCTATTAATTTTACAGATACACAAAAGGTCTATCAGAGTGGGTTCCAAGGATGTCTTGTATGTCAGGCATAGATCACCCCCCCCCAGCAGTTTGTAGGAGACAGGCTTTGACGCACTCTTGTTAAACACCCTGTATTCTTTTTGTGAGGAACCTGTGTAGATGTTCCAGTTTATTGCAAGTACCTGGTTAGGTACTTATGGAAGGGGACATTGTACTCAATGTTGGGACTGATAAGAGCCAAATACAATGGAACAATGAGTTTCTTGGACCTAGATGCTATGCCATTGCTTATAAGTTGAGCGACATTGAATATTTTTCTTACTACCTTAGGCACATGTTGGTTGAAAGCAAGGTTACTATCTGCATATGTCCCCAAATCCCTGACTACTGTGTCTACTCTTAGGTATGTTTTATCAATGAGGTAGTTTCCTGGGGTAACCAACTTCCCAATAGGCAGTGTTATACATTTCTGGACATAGAGTTTCAAACAGTGGCTCTATCACCAGTTATTTGTCTGTGTTAGTCCTTTCTGGAGGATATCGGTGCCCTGGGGGTTAGCCTTGATTTGCCCGCTGAGTTGTTTGTTTAGATTGATGAGAGAGTTTTTGTCTGGCTGGGTGTTGCAACTTCTAATTTTTGCTTTGACTTTCTTCCTTTTGTTGAACAACCTATTAAAGTTTGAATTCCACCAGGATGTTTTTTTTTTAAGTTTGCTCTGAGCTTCGTTTTAGTGGGCACAGTTGTATCTATGCATTTTTTAGGATGATTGTACAGCCTTTATGTGAAAAAGTCTGCATCAGCAGCTGTGTTCTCAGGGTTTGCGGGAGCTTGAAATTTTGCTAGGTTATTATTTAGTAATACGGAATTTGCCTTGGAATAGTTCCTACATGTTATGGGGTTAGCAGTGGTCCCAGGTTAGATTTTTATTGCAAAGGAAACAGCTTTATCGTGCAACCTTACCACAGAAAGGGCATTTCATTAGGGGGTGCAATATTCTCCCATGTTTGTGAAGACCACATCCAGTATGTTTGTTCACTATTGGGGAGTATAGACTGTCTGGTCCTGGGTCTTTGTGTATACAAAGTCCTAAAATCTCTGGGCCTGCAAGTTTGGTGTTGTGTATGATATCCTGTTTATGGTAGGATAGTTACAGTAACCTATAAATATGGTATTGGGTTGAATGGTGAGTATGTCTGATAAATGTAAGTATGAGCTATGAGTTTCCTGGGTCATAGAGGGTGCCCTATAGCTTGCAGTGATATGATATGAGAATTTCCCTATGGTAATTTGAATGTGGAAAAGTTCAAACAGTCCTCCTGTTTGACCAGTTATGAGGTGAGTTTGTTATTTATGTAGACTGAAACACCTCCATCATTAATCCCTGTTTGTGCAGAAGTTGGCTTAAATGTGTGGCAGACATTGTACCCTGCATTTCTGGGGTGCTCTCCACTACTTTAAGCCATGTCTCAGTAACTGTACATATGTCTGCATTCTACAGGGTGAGGAAAGCTTGGAGGGAGTGGAGTTTCTTGTTTACACTCGTAGCATTGAACAGTAACACTTTTAGATTCCCTTAGGTTGGTTTTGCTTTGTTGGAAGGTTTTTCAATTTGGCATTGCCTAAAAATGCACTATGTGGAGGGCAAAGTTTTAGCAAATATTCAGCATCATAGAGGGAAATGGTGCAGACCGTCACTGGCAAAGCAATGTGGCCTGTCAATGAAATCCTCCCATGCTGACAAATATTGAACCTGCTTTGAATCACACCAGAAACTAAAAAGCTAAGCCACTTATTAAAGTCAATCAACTTCATCCTTTTTCTTGACTCCCTCTGCTGTAGTTCCTATAGCCGCCATGGACCAGAGGTTAGATACGTCCTCTGTGGCTGTTAGAATGCCCTTGGTAGGCAAGGAGAACCACTTTTGTTGGTCTTGGAAGAAGGAGCAGGGACTACCTCTCTGCCTAGCCAGACCAGAATACCTATCCTTAGGGCAGTTTTGCTTGACAAAAATAGGTCTGCTTCTTCAAAAATTCCTGTCAAAAAGAAACAACAACTTAGACACATGTCTTCTCCTGTCTCATTTACTCTGGACAGGAGTGATTTATTCTGCTTAGCTCAAGAGTTAGTTCAAACTCTTCATCCTTCCAGTTTTCCTGTTTCTGGTAAAAGAAAAAAAGGAGTCTTCTTTTTCTGAGAATGTTTAAGATTTTGAACATCAAAATGATGGTGAAGGGACAACTTCTGTTTTTTTCTTCTCCGATTTCTGATTCTGAGTCTGAGGAAAGCGGAACTTCTATTCTTCTGAAACAATTTTTAGAATGAGTCAAGTTGATTCATTGGGAACAAAATTACATCCCACTGTCTTGTAAGAAATGTTATGATTTACTGTAACTGGAATTTCCTGAACCTACACCAGTTCCACTTGTTCTTCTAGCACTGGAGGGTGTTTTTATTACAGCCTGTAGCTTGCCTGACAACCAGCCTGCTTCTGCCAAGATACAGATTGTATAAAGTTCCTCAAACAGTAGTGATTTCTCTGGTAAAACTACCTCTCACTTATCATAATATCAATCCTTCCTCTTCTGATAAAAATGGGAAAGCTTATGATGGATTTGGAGAAAATGTGTATTCTTTTACAACATTTATTTTAGAATTCTCAATTGTCAAGTTCATATGTAGAAAGTTTATGCGTGTCTGGTTTCAGAACATGAAGAACATTAGGGCATCTTTTCCCTAATCTGAGGAAAAATGGCATTGTGTAATCACATTGCTTATGTGTCTTAAGTGGCTAGCCAGTCTTTGAAATGTGTTTATGATTCAGTTGATGCCACTTTCAGGGCTGCTGACACTGGAATTGTTGTGAAGTTTGTTTGGTTGTCTATTCAGAATCTTCCTGGGGATGTTAAATCTGTTAAAGCTGAACATTTGAATTCTTCCTTAGACAGAGAGGTAGTATTTAGACCATCTGCTCCAGAGGTCCTTAAGATGTGTGATGAGAGAGGCAAACTGATTTAGGGGATTCTCAGAATTTTCAGCCTTCCTTCTCCATGTTTGTCAAGAGGCTTAATGCTGCCTGTACATCCTTTTACAAAAAGTAAAATAAATTGAACAGCAAGCTGCTGGCAAAAAGATTTTTAAAAAGCAATGGCAGGGAGATGCAAATAAGAAAGAAGGCACCAGTTAGAATAAAGAACAATCTAAGAAGTCTGAATGACTCTTCAAAATACCACTCCTTCCCATTCTGCCAAATCTTTAA
Source organism: Protopterus annectens (assembly GCF_019279795.1). NCBI lineage: Eukaryota > Metazoa > Chordata > Ceratodontiformes > Protopteridae > Protopterus > Protopterus annectens. The sequence continues at coordinate 1,151,798,856 of NC_056745.1, read as the reverse complement.
TTCTTCTCAAAATTCCAAACCTCCATTTCTGTCCTTGGCAACAAATAGTTTCAGACAATGGGTTCTGAAAGTCATTAATTATGGATACAGGTGGCAGTGGGAATCTCTACCTCCCTCTCTTGCAAGGGGTTCTTCCTCATCCGCCAGATCAAACTTCTCTTTTTTCTTGTTACATTCAACATCTGCTGACTCAGGAACTCCCATATCAGAAAATATTTTTAGTCAATAATGTTTCTGGTGCAAAAGAGAGAAGATTCAAGGAGACCTGTTCCGGATCTTTCATTTTTAAAATAGCAATAGTGCCCAAGTTCAAAATGTTATCTCTTCAAAACTTAGTAAATCTCATTCTGCAACTAAGTTTTCTGGTTACCTTAGATTTAAAAGATGCTTCACATTCCTTTAGCTCCATATTTCAGATGTTTCTTAAGGTTTTCTATGTCTAGATCATACTTTCAGTTCTATACATTACTCTTTGGGCTATCAATTGTTTGAAGGGAATTTGTAAAGTGTCTGCCTCCAGTGGTAGCTTATTACAGACCACACAGTATTCACATTTTTCCTTATTTAGATGACTTGCTTATTTTTGCTGTCTTTTTCCATGTGTCAGGAATCTCTTACTTGGGTGAGAGATCTCTCACACAGACTGTGACACCACAGAAGATCCAAAAGGCATGTTTAAATCCTTCTCATAGGACTTTTTCTCCTCTGGTCTCCTTGATACCTCAGTTCAAAGAGATTTTCTTCCAAAGGAAAAAGTAGATCTTATCTAGATATGTTCCAGAGTTTTGGCACTCAGACAACTGTATCATGCAAGGGAATTTCTCAGCATTATAGGTCACATTCCATCTATGATTCTCATGATTCCTCTAGCAAAACTCCACATGAGAAAAGTTTAGTGGTACGTAAAATCTGTATTTTTCCAATATCAGTATCCCCTGACATTCCAGATTCCAGTTTTTGGGGTTTGTGAGAAAGGATATTCTTTGGTGGAGAGTCAATTTTTCCCCCTCAGATCTAGCATAGACTGTGACAACACACACCTCAGACTTTGCTTGAGGAGCAGTATATATGGGCTTAAAATTGCAGGATCTTTGGAACAGAAAAGATAGAGCAAAATATCTAAATGTAAATGTAAATGTAAATGTAAAAGAGATGTTAGCCCTTAATAAATGTTCTTAACACTGTCATCTATGGTCCCCAGGACCATTACAAGTGTTTATAGATAACATTACAGTGATGTGGTACATATTAAAGGGGGGTGAGATCCTACCTTATGTGAAGATTAACCATGTTATCCTGGAATATAGCACAAATTCACTTAAAAAGCACCTTGCGTACCATCAAAGTAAAATATTGTGGCAGACAAACTGATCAGGACCAGGAGAGACCCTTGTGAATGGAAAATGAATCAGGGGTCTTCCAGGAGTTGATCCATCTGTAGGGAACACCTCTAATTGCTCTTTTTGTCTCCAGTCTTAGCAATCAGTTGGTAAAATTCTGCTCCAGGACAGCATACAAGAAGGCATACAAAACGGATATATATTTTTTTCTTTTCTATGGCTAATAATGTTCCTATAGTCTTTTCTAACTAACATTCAAGGCCATTCTGAAGAGTCAGAAGGACTCTCCAAAATCATTCCCTTCTGGCCCAACAACTTTGGATATTCATTATGATCATTGCTGCTGCAGCCTAATGTATATGCATTATATCATGCATAGGATAGGATATAACAGTCAGCTAAATTCCAAAGTTTCATTAGTCAGCTTGAATTGTGCTGAATAAAAGTCAGGTTTGGGAGCCAATCCTTTCACAGCTTTCCTTCCACCAAAGACAGCACTCCTCTACTGGTTTTCAGGTATCAGCAGTCAGCTAACACTGTTCCATTGCTGGGCCGATAAGTTCCCTTTGGGGACTAAAACTTCCAATTTACTTTTTAACACAGAAAACATACTTTTTTTCTGTAAAACATTTGCTTTTAAGTTGGGAAAAGTGTTTTTGATGACTGTCTTGTGATTTTTTATGTACCTTTTGTGCTTGTGCTTTTTACAGTTTTTTTTAATGTGGAAAAGTTACTTTTTGATACTTTCCTGTTTTACCAACTTAACCATGGAACAATGTACTGGTTCTGCAGTTGTACCTTATTTCAGCCACAAAAAGAAAAGGATAGCTAAGCAGCCTTTGCTACCATAGCAGGCTGGTAGCTTGCCACATACACAGGTGGGTGATACCTGTGTGGCAAAGCTGGTTCCTTGGACCACTCATCTTTTTCTTCAGATCCTTTGGTGTAGTTTCTACAATCACCATAGACAAAGGGTTAGACATGTCCTCTCTGGCTATTGGAGTGACCTTAGTGGGCAAGGCAGAACCAGTCTTAGTCCTGGTAGAAGTAGTAGGGAAAATTCCTTTGCTTAGCCAGAATGCTATACTCATACCTGTGGAGATTGTTACTGGCAGTTATAAGTCTGCTTCTTCAGAAATTCCTGTTAAAAAATACAAAAGTAAACATATGTTTTCTCCTGTTTCAGTTATTCTGGATGGGACTAATTTATTAGGGTTAGTTCAGGTCTAGAGCAGGCTCTTGGACTGTCTTTTAAAGCTGTTTCTAGTAAGAAAAAAATATTCTTATTTCCCTGAAGAGATTCAAGAGAGTGAATCTGTAGGGGAATTTGAAGGGACAGATGCAGTTTTATCTTGACAGATTTCTGATTCAGATTCTGAGGAGATTGTGGTATCTGATAGTCCCTTTGAAGGATTCTCTTTCTCTGAGACTGTTTCCATGATGAGTCATTTTTTTTCAGTGGGAATAGTGAGGTTTCTCAGTCTGTTAGAAGATATAATGATTTGTTACAACTTGAATTTCCAGACCTTTTGCTGCACTTCTCTCAGCCTTGCAGGATGTTTTTTATTGCAGTTTAATAATTTCACTCAATCCTGCCTTAATGACCAAATAAAGGAAAATATACAAAAACACACAACTTAAGTTATATGAACTTCAATACTTTAATACACAATAAGTTCAAATAGAGCAAACACTTTGGTTGAATGGCTACTACTGGTTCTAAAGCTATATTAAGTTAAACAAGTATAGTAATCTTTTTTTTTTGTAAAGAGAGGGATGCTTTATAGAGCCAAAAACCTTCTCACCGATGTAACTAAAGCTATACTTGTCACTACTTATCTCCTCCCCACATTTCTTTATGGTGCTCACATCTTTACTAACTTTCAGGCATCACAAAAATCAAAACTTGAACAATGCTATAACAAAGTTGATAAATTTGCAGCAAATACCCCTTTCCGAACTCATCTCTTTTTATCTCTAAAAAGGCAAAACTGGTTAAAACTACCTCGTAAACTAACATACACAGCTCCTTACCATCTATAAAATCATGCAGCATCCATCTGCTTGTCCAGCACTAAATAGCTTTCTACAAAACTATGTTCCCATTTGGTCATTACAATCAAATCATCAAAAGCTCCTGTCTGTCCACAAAATTATCAGATCTGATGGGCATTGTCTGTACTTGTACCATGTTGCTAAGGCCTGGAACTCCTTTTCCTTATACATCAGTTCATACCCTCCCTCCCATTCTTCAAAACCATTCTGAAAGACTTCCAGGCCAAAAGCTGGCTCTGTTGTTGCTCAACACCAGGATAAACTATATCCCTCTATGTGAAAAAAAATACCTAATCGTACCTTCATCTACTTACTGTCCCTTCTTCACCCACTTCCTTACTTCTATCAAATTTTCATCCTTTGCTTTTTCTCTAAATATTCCATAAGCCTGATTTTCTCTCACTTCATATTTCAATTCCTGTTTGTATTATATTAACTTACCTTTAATTTCTCTATAAACTGGATAAAATTCCTCTAACTATTAAATCATTGCTATATAATTTGTATCTATTCTTAACTAATGTTTTCATATTATGTCTATTTTGGTAGAATTATTTAAATGGCAGTTGTCTTTTGTATTATATTTCAAAACTGTAAAATTATTGTTTTTAAAATATTATGTAATACTTTGGAACTTTCCTGTCCAGGGCTGTGCTGAAAATGGGCTCATACTCAAGCTGACTTTCCAGGTAATGAAATGTCAATAAATAAATAACTAAATAACTAACTAACTAAATAAATAAATAAATAATCCATAGCAAACATAAATAAACTAATCATAAAGGAAACCTATTCCACCTCTATTAACTCTTAAAATTATCTTTCTTATTTAATTCATTATTTAAACCATTGTTAAAAGATATTTAAAAAAATACTATGTTTCTATCTGTAGTAAAACATCAGAAATGTTTACTAATAAACCACTATTTTATATCTATACAAAATAAAAAAAAAACACTTTCATCAGACTATTATCAGAATGATGCTTATGTTCAAAATATAGTGGAAGGGGGCTATTCTGAGGTTTATTGCATATGTCCCTGAGATGTTCTGAAATACACTGTCTGTGTGTTTAGTCTGACCTTTATAATACTGGTAATAGGAACATTTCATAGGTTCATAGGTTCATACTAGGCTATCTGCCCTAGAGCATTTATAAGCCTAGCCAGAGTGTGTTTGGCTTTCGCCACCCATTTTAAATTAATTTTGCTATGCCCTTTTTCGAGGTTAGTATATTGTGCCTCTGTCTAACAGTGACACAGAAGTGATACCCGCGGTAAACCTACGATCCCCCATCCACTCATCAAGATTCCTCTTGAAGAGAGTCAATGAGGGACTCTGCCTAACCTGGACTGGGATTTTATTCCAGAGTGAAGGGAGCCTCTGGGTTATGAATGTGTCCCTCCAGCATGTCCTATTTATTTCAGTGCTGAGGTTCAAGTCTCTTGAGCGCGTAGCTTGATGGATTTGGATTTTCTGAGGTGCAGCATGTCCATTAATTCCGGTTTGGACATGGCTTTATACGTCAGGCACAGATCGCTTCTGAGCAGGCAGTATGCCACTGAGTAGAGCTGGAGTTTCTTTAACTGGGCAGCATATGGCATCTGTTTGAGCCCTTTGATCCTCTTGGTGAGGTACTTTTGGGGTCTTTCCAGCTGCTGCAGGTGTCTGATAAGGTACATCCCAAAAGGGGCATTGTACTCAATTATGGGCCTGATGAGGGATGAGTAAAGAGGCACGATGACCTCCCCTGATCTAGATGTGAATCCCTTCATGATTAGGTGGGCTATATAAAATGTTTTTTTAACCACTTTGGCCACTTGGATGTCAAATGAGAGATTGCTATCAACTTGGGTCCCCAGGTCCCTAATTACTTCTTCCGTACTTAATGGATTACCACCTATGTGGTAATTTGTGGGCACTTTGTTTTTGCCAAAGGGGATGACTATACACATTTTGGCATTTAGCTTAAGGCCATGGCTCTGGCACCAGTTGTCTGTTTCTATGAGGCCCTTTTGGAGGATGCTTGTGTCACCTGGAGAGTCGATTATGGTGCCTAGTTTGCAGTCATCTGCGAACTTGGTCAGCCACAGTCCTTCTGTGTTGGCCTGTACCTCCAAGAAATATATACCGAACAAAAGAGGTCCCAGGACTGAGCCTTGTGGGATGCCACTTGTAACTGGTTTGGAGTCTGACATGGCTCCAGCAATTCTAACCATGTGGGTTCTGTCCATGAGCCAGTTTGCAACCCATCTAGTGACATAGGGGGTTATATTTAAGCTGGTGAGCTTATCTATAATGCCTGAGTGGGGTATTGTATCGAAGGCTTTTGCGAGGTCCAGGTAGGCTGTGTGGACCACCTTCCCCTCGTCAATGGCCTTGGAAGGCAGTTTTACCCACTGTTAGTTGCACATGGATAGTCTCTGATGCTTCGTGCTGTGCCACCAACCTGGAGGTGTGGGTATCTTTGACAAATATTGATACTCCCACTCCTTTTGTGGTTCGGTCCAGGTTTTGGGGACGAAAAGCATGGTATGAGGTATAACCTGGTAGTGCTGGGGTGTTCTCGGGAGCCTTGAACCAGGTTTCTGTTACTGCACAGATATCGATATTCTCCATGCTAAGGAAAGTTTTGAGTGCGTGCATCTTGAGGTTTAGACTTCTGGCATTGAGTAGCACTACTCTTAGTTTCTTATCCCTTGTGATACCTATGGAGGTGGGTTTGTCTTTTGAGCCTTGCCTAAAAAAGGCACTATGGGGGTAGCAAGAGCCTTTGCCAATATCCGAAAGCCCAGGGGTGATAGGTGCAAGCCATCCCTAGTGAAGCATCGTGGCTTGTTGAGCATGTCATCCCAGGCTGACAGGCATTGGATCCCCTTTGAATGACACCAATACTTAAGCCAATTGTTGAAATTGATCATCTTGTCTTCATATTGTGGCATCATTCTTGGTGAGGGTAAGATGCTACTCAAGGTCAAGGTCATACCAGCCTGGGCAACATGCTCAGAGAGCTCCTCTATATCTCTTTTCATGTAGTCCAGGGAGGTACATCTCAGGTCATTCACACCAGCATGGACAATGACTGAGTCATATTTGTACTTGCCTTGGAGTGACCTGAGTGCTTGTGTTATGTGGCGGATCCTAGTGCCCGACAGGCAGCTCACCGTGACCTTCTCCTTTTTCAGCCTGGTGAGTGGAATGTCAGTGTGCCTGACAATAGAGTCACCTATTACAAGTGTATCAGGTGTGTTGTTTAGCCTTAAGGGCTGTGACTGTTCGGCACACTGGCTTTGTGAGCTATGTGTTGCACGTGTTTTGTTTTGGGGTAGCGGTTGCTTGGGTGTCTGCTTTGGAGGTCTCTGCTGCTTAGGCAGATTTTTATTTAGCGCCTCTGAGTATGTTTTTGTGTGTTTATGTGTTTGGTTTGCTGTCATGGTAGGTCTATGTAAGACTGGAATTGTAGTGAGTGTGGTTTTCTTCTCCTCCTGATTGGTTACGCCAGTACTGAGTTGAGAGAGCTTAGCCTCCAGTTTGGCTATATGGTTGCATCTCTCACATGTGTTGGAATTTGTTGGGAGGAGGAGAGGGTTGTCTGTGTACATGAGGCAGTTGTAACATTGCCTCAAGATTCCCAGATTCACCAGTACAGTACATACAGTAAAGCACAACTTTCATATAACAATTTATACATTCCATTGGGACACATTTTTGTACTTTTATAATATGGAAAGGTGCTAAATCAATATAGGAACACACTCTGCAATCTTTGCAAAATAAATCTGATTCAACAGGTAACATTATTTGCATTAACCTATCCATTAAACCTGGTGATTTTTTTTACAAGAAATTTTCAACGTACAGCCCAACTTAGTACCCAGAATTTCATCAGAATCAATGACCTTCCAGTGCTTTCTCAATAAATGCACAACTTCCTCTACAAAAGAGGCATACCAAGTCACAAAATAAACATTATTTCCTTTGTTACACTACTGATACATTTTATTAGTATATTTAACTTTTAAAGGGTCTACTTCAAATGGGTGAATGCTCATTTGAACAAAACCCGTATAACCGAGACTAAGTTACAAAAACTCCAAAAGAATGAAATGTTGCAATAACGAAACTCAGACACATGAAAACAGTTACTGACCTGTAGTCACTTGCAGCTGTAGCTAACTAGATGTACATATGCCCTTTTCCATAAGGTAGTGTGATCTTGGAGTTGGTATATTTAAGTTATGGGAGGTGAGGGATGGAGCCCCCCACATGTTGGTGCACGGGGGGCTTGCCCTCCGAAGCAAAAACGAAGTACATACTTTTTTGTACTATTTATTTAATGTAGTGTGGACTTATGGGAAAGGTTAGTAGTAGGATGGTGGTGTAGGTGTGTTTGATCATTTTTTTATTTTGTTTTTTTACGGAAGATGAGCATTATCCGGTAAGTTGATTTCGAGATTTTGAGTGTCGTTATTGTAACATTTCATTCTTTTGGAGTTTTGGTAACTTGGTCTCGGTTATATGGGTTTCATTCAAGTGAGTGTTCCCTCATTTGAAGTAGACCCCTTTTAAATTAGAGCCTTTCCTAGTCTGAACTTTTTCCAGAGACTGATACTAATTTTTTGTTATATAACCCCTACTTCTTAATTGCCATACTGTTTCTTTAGCCTCTGTTAAAAAATCTTCATGTTCAGAACATAGTTGGCTGGCTATAAAAAAATCTTACCTTAAGGCAGTAACTTAAAATGTGAGGCACATGAACTTATTAGCAAGTAAAAAAGAATTTGCAGCAGTAGGCTTTCAATATAAAGTTGTAACAATTATTCTGTATATAGATCCTCACATCTAAAACATTGATAGAAGTCCCTTCTCTATTAAAAGCAAGTGTAATCCCAAAATTACTTTGAATTCTATCAAAAAAATCCTAAAATCTAAATCAACCTCCTTAACTACAAGAAAATCATCTGTGCATCTTTTATAAACATTTAATACAATTAATATTTTGTTACAGTTTCCATATCACTCAGCTTGTTACCCATAAAAAAGCAGAGAGGTTATATAAAGTTCCTCATTTTTTTAAGTTTAAGACTTGACACAGTAGCTATTGCTTTAGCAAATCCAGCTCCTTCTAAACATTTCATTAATACTAATCCCTCTTCTTTTGACAGGAATGGGAAAGTGTTTGATAAGTTTGAGTAAAAAGGTGTATGCTTCTGCAATTTCAGTTTTTAGGGTTCAAGATCCTAGTTGGTGAGACATTTCCCTGCAGTACATTCAGTTGGGGACACATGGCTAAAGTGACATTCAACTGCAGAGACTTGTCTTTCCAGTTTCCCTATGGATAAAGATAAGCACACACTGCCATACCCACAGCTTCAGTAATCAAATTCACAGACAGAAAGTAATATCCATGGCCACCAAGGCACCAAGTGACAGCAGGCAGTATGGTAGACCTCAGCAGTATGTTGCCCAGGGGGCATGTCAATGGCAGTAAAAATGTAGTGTACAATGGGCAGTGCCTTTATTACTGGTGTTTATACCATTACCTCCTTCACAGTGCCTATGGAACATTATCTAAAAAACATCACCAAAACAGTGCCTTGCAACCAGGACTGCACACCACTCACAGAATCAGACTTCACACAAATGGTAAAACCATACAAAAGTCTGGAACACAGGAAATAAATAAAATCTAAAATCCAAAGACCATTTAATGAAAATTTCTAAGCGCTTTCATACCAATAAATTAATACAGGACTTCATCAGAAATAAAAAAACAGTTAAAACATCACTTCCTTATATAAACTTGAAACTGGTAGTCGTAAACTTAATTAAACTTTTAAAAAATTCAAAGCAACAGTAACATATTATTACCTGTCAAATATACAAACCCACCCCATTTTATGTTTAAATTTACACAATGCACACTTTTCCATTAACATGCCTTAATATTGTAGATAGAATAAATAAACTTGTTCAATAATTTAAACATCATAACCTATAGATTTCAATTTTAAAATAGGAAAAATATCAAAAGTGTCATTAAGACCATTTGGTCCAGTAGCAAATAATTTACATCTCTTTTATATGAAATAATTTAATCTTCCAGAATAGTTATTTCACTTCTAGCTTATACTTCCGTGGTCCACCCCTTAAATTTGGTTCCACAGTATCTAACCTGAAAAACTTAAAAGAATGTCCTCCATTCTGCTGAATGGGCTTCCAAATGGTGTTTATCTGGTTTTGTTTTTTTAACAGCATACATATGCTCATATATCCTTTCTTTTAAAAACCTCTCAGTTTTCCCTGTATAAAATGTATAACATGACTGACATAACAATGTATATTACACCCCTGGAATTATAATTAACTTAAACATCAGATTTAATATAACATAACCCTTTACCTTAATACCAGCACTTTCTAATAAGAGGGAACACTGGGGACATCTACCCCATCTGAACATCCCCTTACTAGTTATACTCAATTGCGAACAAGTATTACTTATATCTCTCATTCGTTCAATATAATTTTTGTTGCACCAACCCCTCCTAAAAAATATGCGGGGATTGTTTCCAACTGCCTCTTGGTTGATCCATCCTAATTTGAATACCTTCCAGTTCCTTCTTATTATTTGGGATATGGCTTCACTATCCCCATCATAAGTAAGTACTAGGCTATGGTTATAATCACTTGTTTTTTTTATCATTGTGTCTGCCTTAGAGAGTACTGATTCTCCTAAGAGAGGAAAATACAACCCTTTCACTTTTTTGTGTTGACTTCCATAAAAATGTTGCCAAGAAAGTCATCTGGTTATCCTCTTCTTCTAAGCATAAACCAAAGCTTATCAGTTTCTTCTTGAAACAAAACAGGATTTGAAATCATACAACATAACCTAACCAATTGCCCTTTTACCATGGCTTTCTTTTGATGTTGGTGGGTGACAACTATCGAAATGTAATAAGGTATTCAAATATATGGGCTTTCTATAAATGTGCAAAACAAATCTCTTATTAACAACATCTTTAATAATCTGTATGTCCAGATAATTCAGGTTATTAGCTGAATAGTCCATAGTGAATTTTAAAAACTAGGTAGTACTGTTAATGTACTCAAAAAATTCCATTAGTTTTTCTTCAATGTCATTCCAAAAGATGACCAAGTTGTCAAGGCCCATGCCCATTTATATCTCAAATCAAATACATAGCAATGTTCCCAGTAAGCCATTTCTGTGTTTGTAAACACTGGGGCACAACTAGAACCCATAGCTACACCTGTCTTTTGTTTTTATATCATCCCATCAAAATCTATAAAGTTGTTTTCAAAAATAAGTTCAATTACAAGTCTGACTACATGAATAACCCTCATGTCTATGGACATATTTTCTATCAAATAGCTATAAAGCCATTTAGCCCCCAAATCATGAGGAATCACAGAAAAAAGATCTTTGACGTCAGCTTTTACCAAGATCAAACCGTCCACATATAATTCCTGTCTGACATTTCTAAGAAAATCCCACAAATCTTTGTATATATAGAAATTCATTTTCTAACCCCCTTTAAAGTAATATCAATTAAATTTGCCATGCCTATGGTTTTAGTCCCGTTGGCATCAACAGTTGGTATTAATGGTGGATCCATAAGATTTTTATGAATTTTTGGGATGCCAAGTATACCTGGTAAGCTAGAGTGTTCCACATTGACCAGATTATACTCTACTGGTGTTATCTGTTCTTGCATCAGTAGATCATACAAAAATCCAATCAATTTTACTGTAATGTGTATTTAACTGGTTCATAGATGACTCTTCATTCTGCTCTGTTAGTAACAATGCTTACATTTTCATATTGTAGTCTAAAGTATTCATGGCTACAAGCCCACCTCCCTTGTCTGGTTTCATTAACCAAACCTCCTTATTTTTTGATATATTTAACATTCTCAATCCATCATCTGTTAAATTATATTGTAATACTGTTTTATTATTACTCAGTATATTGCAAATGTCATACTCACATAATTTCAAAAGCAGAGAAATGACCGGATGTAAAGGGGAGCTATAGGTACTACTCCTCCTGAATTGTTGTTTACAGTCAGTGTGTTCTACATTGAAAAAAAAAGAACACCCAAGTTCAGTTTTCTAGTGAAGAACTTAATATCCAAAATAGATCTTGTAATGTCTGCCTTTTTAGTAGGTACAGATGTTTACCCCTTTTTGAATAAATTAGCATGCTCCACAATAACATGTAAATGACTAAAATTATAAATTGTAGTCACCAAATTTGTTTATGATAGTTTGACATTTGTTTCTATCATCTAGGTGTGATGTCTCCCCCTCTTCCTCTGGCAGGGTGACTTTGAATTGTGTGCTCCCACCAATCTTGTGTCACTTAGCTGATTTATAGGTCTCTCGGACCTCCTTGATGTTGGTGTACCTAGAGGGTTGGAACCATTACCACTGTCTCCTCAATCTCCTTACTGTTGCTCATTGTCACTGTTACCTTTGTTTAATGTTACTGGCTTCTGGTATGCAATACCCTTTTCATAATCTCGTTTGTCTGTCATTATTTTTTTTCCCTTCTTATTTTTAGTATTCAAAAGTGTTTTGTCAATGTCAATAAACAGTTTATCATACTGAGCTTTGTAAAATGAGAAAGCCAAGTCATTTTTTTTATTTTGAAGTCTAATTGGTTAATTTTTAATAACAGTATACCCATATGTTTCTGATTAAATTTCATAAGAACCTCCATGAGTTCCATACCATATCTATCAAATAAATTAAGCAGTTCCTGATCCAATTCTGAACCATCTACTAGTCTCACCGGGAACTTCCACTGATGTAATCCATTGGGCACCAATTTATTTTATAAACATACTTTAAAATAACAACTCTTCAGATATAACTTATGATATTTGGTGAACGTTTTCTCAAATGATTTCAAAAGCATTTTGACCAAAGAACCAGAACTGTCGCTAACCAAGTCATTACAAAAAACAACATTCTTGTGTAGCCACTCATTTATATTGATAGTATTAGAATTAAAATTAGCATTAACAGGTACCTGTGACAATGTATCTCCTTGACCGGAACACAAAGTTTGAAATTTGTCAGTTCCAGCATTCAAATATAACCTGGTTTGCTGTGCTGGACTAATAAATGAAACGTTTGTGTCATTAAGGGGCCCATTTCCATTCCTTAAAATACATGAAACTTTGTCCAATTGCTAAGTAAGTTGTTGAACAAGAAGGGTTAAGGTCGCAACAGACTGCTGGAAGTTATCCTGAGTAACATAAATACTGAGAACTGCTTCATTTACTGCTTGTGTGTTGTGAAAATTTAAATACAAAATGGGGTGGGTTTGTATATTTGACAGGTAATAACGTTACTGTTACTTTACATTTTTAAAAAGTTTAATTCAGATTACCACTTCCTGTTTCAAGTTTATATAATAAAGTGATGTTTTAACTGTTTTTGTTCTATTTCTGATGAAGTCCTGTAATAATTTATTCTTATGAAAGCGCTTAGAAATTTTCATTAAATGGTCTTTGGATTTTAATTGGAGCACTGTTTTTTATTTCCTGTGTTATGGACTTTTGTATGGTTTTTACCATTTCCAAAGCTACTGTAAATTACTTGAAATGTGCCTATGATTCTGTGGATGCCACTTACAAGGTTGCTGCCACTGGAACTGTTTTGCAGAGGTTTGCCTGGCTGAAGTTACAAAACATCCCAGAGAATATGAAGAGTTAAATGTTGATTTCTACCTTGGATATAGATCTAATTTTTTGCATCCCCAGCTGCAGAAGTTATCAAAAATTGTGATGAGAGAGGAAAGCTGATTCAGCGAATCTCTCCGATTTTTCAGCTGTCCTTCTTTAAGTTTTCCAAGGGATTCTTCTCTACTTGGTCCATCTTTATCAAAAAGCAAAATACTGGTAAGCAAACATTTAAAAAACAATGGCATGGAGATATCAAAAAGAAAGCAAGTACCTTTCCAGAACAAAGGACAGTCCCATAAATCAGAATGACTATATGAGGGACCTTGCTCCCCCCTTCTACCTTGGCAGCCGTCCAAAAGTCTGAATCTCCATTTTTGTCCTAGGCATCAGATTATTTTAGACAAATTTCTCTGAATGGAATCCATAAAGGCTACAGATGGCAGTAGGAGTCACCCCCCCTTTCAGAAGATTCCTCCTCTTCTACCAGATCAAAATCTTCTCTTTCCTCCTTTCTTACAACACATGCTGTCACAGGGGATAATAGAAGCTGTTCCTTCTCCTCTGTCTGGAGAAGAATTTTATTCAAATATGTTTCTTGTGCCAAAAAAGGAAGCTTCTTGGATGCCAGTTCTGGACCATTCCTTCCTGAACCAGTTTGTGATAGTGCCCAACATGTTCTTCATATTTATCAGTGCTGTAGTGGTCTTAGCTATATAGGTTATATCCTGCATTGGATATAACAGTCATCCATCTTCCAAAAATACAGGTCACCATACATGCGCCCTAACCGTAAGTCAGCTTGAGCTGACTAAAATGACAGATTTGGATGCCAAACCCTTCAGAGCTTTCATGCCACTAAAATACTCTTTGCTCCTCTGAGGCTTTGGAGGATTGAAGGTTAGCTTGTACTATACTCTAATTTTTTGCATCCCCAGCTGCAGAAGTTATCAAAAATTGTGATGAGAGAGGAAAGCTGATTCAGCGAATCTCTCCGATTTTTCAGCTGTCCTTCTTTAAGTTTTCCAAGGGATTCTTCTCTCCTTGGTCCATCTTTATCAAAAAGCAAAATACTGGTAAGAAAACATTTAAAAAACAATGGCATGGAGATATCAAAAAGAAAGCAAGTACCTTTCCAGAACAAAGGACAGTCCCATAAATCAGAATGACTATATGAGGGACCTTGCTCCCCCCTTCTACCTTGGCAGCCGTCCAAAAGTCTGAATCTCCATTTTTGTCCTTGGCATCAGATTATTTTAGACAAATTTCTCTGAATGGAATCCATAAAGGCTACAGATGGCAGTAGGAGTCACCCCCCTTTCAGAAGATTCCTCCTCTTCTACCAGATCAAAATCTTCTCTTTCCTCCTTTCTTACAACACATGCTGTCACAGGGGATAATAGAAGCTGTTCCTTCTCCTCTGTCTGGAGAAGAATTTTATTCAAATATGTTTCTTGTGCCAAAAAAGGAAGCTTCTTGGATGCCAGTTCTGGACCTTTCCTTCCTGAACCAGTTTGTGATAGTGCCCAACATGTTCTTCATATTTATCAGTGCTGTAGTGGTCTTAGCTATATAGGTTATATCCTGCATTGGATATAACAGTCATCCATCTTCCAAAAATACAGGTCACCATACATGCGCCCTAACCGTAAGTCAGTTTGAGCTGACTAAAATGACAGATTTGGATGCCAAGCCCTTCAGAACTTTCATGCCACTAAAATACTCTTTGCTCCTCTGAGGCTTTGGAGGATTGAAGGTTAGCTTGTACTATACTTTTTCTGGGCAGATAAGTTCCCTTTTGGAGAAGAAACCTCCATTTTAAAATAAATTATATTTTATAACACTTTCCTGTTCAGGAAAGATATCTTAAAGCTAGGAGTTTGTGTTTTAATGGACTGTCACAAGACTGTTCTGTCATTTTCAATAAGAGAGCTCTTTTTTCCTGTCAGTTTAAAAGTTGTTTAAAGTTATTGAAAACTATTTTTTCTGTGGAGAAATTGTCAGGGGCAAGGCATTACAGGTGATCAATATTTAATACAAACGTGAGAACTTTTCTTCATTAAAATTAATATAAACTGTATCAGAATAATTCCTAATACTCCTCAGAAACTATTGTACATTAATAGAAGGCCCATCATAAATAAAACAGCAATGTTTACATGCACCACATTTCACCATCCCATATCGATTGTTGTTGACAGCACCACCCTCAATTAAATATTTAGTATTCCACCCCTTCTTGTACACAAAACCAAGTAATGCCCCTAAACTGGGAACTGAATAAATAGAATCAAAGACCAATTTCCATTTCTTAACCATAATCTCTCTCAGATTGAAACTCAGATGACCATAGGGAATAATCATTGGACTCTGAAATCTCTAATCATCAAGAGCAATACCCTGCTTCGCAGTTTTGGTGGAAAACAATTCTCATGCAAACAAACTAGGGGGATACTTAGTTTCACTGTCTTCAATCACCATTTTTTAAGATCATCTGCCAAAAGCCTAGGGTAGGTTCTGTCAATAAATAATTTATCCAGTTTGTGAGCTTCAAAAAGAAAGGCTAGGGTAGGCACTCTCAACAAATAATTCAGCCAGTTTGTCAGCTTCAAAAAGAAATTCATCATCATGAGACACGAGACAGGATATATGTACAAACTGTCCCATAACCAAATTTTTCTTTTGCCAAATGAGGTGGGCACTGAATTACTGCAAAAATGAATTAAAACGTGTTTTTCTATAAATACTAGACTCATATTTCATTTTATCAGCATTTTTCTTAATGTGTTTATCCAAATAATTAATGGAAATAAAATCACACTGATGGATAAACCTTAAAAAAATCAGTTGTTCTATTAATGTGTTTTAGAAACATTTGCAAACTTTTCTCATCTCCTCTCCAAAAAAGAAAGTCATCAAGAAATCAAAAATAAACAGCTGTAGATTCCCCAAAAAGGACCATTGATAAAATAAACCACAAAACACTGCACTATGTAAACTTGAAAATAATAAAAATGTAGCACCAAAAGTCCCAGCCAAACATTTATTCGCCACAGTTTTGCGTTTTCATTCCAAAACACAGGAACTTCATCATAAACTCAGAAACATCTGAGTTTCTGATGAAGTTCCAGTGTTTTGGAATGAAACCCTAAAACTGTGGTGAATAAACATTATAATATTTGCAAAAACAGGTGCAGGAGCTGCCCTCATAGCCATGCCCCTCATCTGTTTAAGATATTTCCCTTCAGAAAACACAGAATTATGCATCAATACAATATCCATTTATTCCGGCAATAATTTGATATTATCTTTAGAAAAAGATACTCCTAAGACAAGGGATTTGTGGAACCAGTCAAGCCGGGGCATACATAAAAAAGGATCTTTCGCATCAATAGTGACTAACCATACATGGTTAAGTTGTTCAGCCAAGACCTTAAGAAAATGCCAAGAATACCTCAAGACTCTTTTGACTTCAAATCCACAAACATTGCTAAAGGTTCTGTTTTAGACCCCCAAAGTAGCCACAAAAGGTCTTAATGGTAGATTTAACTCATCCTTGTACGTCTTGGGGATCCCAAAAATTGCTGGTTCAATGGGTTTCTTGACAAGTAAAAAAATATATACTGTTAGGGGGAATATTGTAATCACACATAAAATTATTATGAACATCCCATCAATTTTACTACAGGAATTAAAAACTTCATTCCTAGAAGCTACTTCTAAGAATTGGATGTTATTACTCATACATTTTAGACACACAGTCAAAAGAATTCATGATAACAGCTCCCCCTCCTTTATCTTGCTTCATAATCTGTATATTGCAGTCAACAGGCAAATCTCTAAGCAGTGAATACTGTCTATTGGTTAAATTATAAAACTTTTTCTTAGGTCCAAGAGAATCCAAAGCACTCAACTCACACTCACACAATTTCTCAAATAGCATCAAAGGAGGTAAAAAGGGAGGCTTAAAAATGCTACAATGATACCAACTGGAAGCATTGTTTGCTAAAGCTTTAAATAGCAAAGATAAATTCATTTTCCTAATGAAGAGTTTGATTTCTAAAACAGTATGCACCATTTCATATTTCTTACCTGGAACAAAAGTGAAACCCTATTGGCATATCTCAATCAGATCCTCAGAAATGAAAATATGACTATAATTAAGCATTTTAAACATTTAAACACCAAAATCACAGCAGGAGCCACAGTGTAAATCACAATTCTATCTCCTTCCCCTTCTTTTTTTTTTCTGGTGATCCACAAATCCCTTAGTGGATGAACTGAAACATTTTCAGAAGCCAAAGCCAGATAAGTTTCCTACAATTTTTCATACTTTTTTAATGTTTTTTTTTTAGTTTTTGTTTATGTATTAACTAAGTAATCATAACAAACATGCATGCCCCTTTCCAGGGTCAACCTTGGAACACTGTTAAGTAATATGCTGAGTCACACAACAGGAAAATGAAAGCTGAGAGAATCAAGCTGTTGACTATAAGAAGTAGCTTGTTAACAACTCATAGGCTTAAACCTCTGTGCTACCTGCTAGGTTACTTCTTTTCTTTTTCTTATATTCCTTAATGCATTAGGTTTTGCTACTAAAAATATGACAAGTCCTTATCTCAATCTTCTAATGCTCATACTACTAGGTCTGCAGCTACTTCTTAAGTTTTCTTCAGTATGGCTTTGGTAGATGACATTTGTGTGGCTGCTGTGTGAGCATCAATAAATACCACTGCATGGACAATATACTGGATGTCATCTCCATGTCAGGCTATGCCTTTGAGGCTGCCAAAATCTTAAATATTCTGTACTGAGCTACCGTAGATGATATTTGTGGGACTCTCTTCTAGAGGCAATGGAGGTGAAATTCCCAGTGTCAGATATGAAAGTTACATAATTACTTTAATGATAGATCTGGATTGGCAGATTTGATTTCCATCATCATTCCTGCCCCATTTCCCCATGCTTAGGGGTTCTATGTACTCTGTCCTGTTTGGACCCTAACTTTGGTTTTCTTTTGTTTTTTCTTCTGTGCACTATGACTTATGGGCTTCTCAGATTTGAATAGGAAGCCTTTGGTACTGACGATTATGGGTAAAAGAGAGGGGCTTAGCTTGTCTGGATAAAGATCTATGAGCCAAGCTAATTAAGTACATGCTAGTGTGAAATGTAAATGTCATGGAGATGTAATTACCAGTGCAGATGAATCATTACAGTAAGTACATAACTTTTGTATTCTTTAACTTTGAGCCTTTCATCTCCCATTCTTGATACATCTCAGACATTATCATGGATAATTTCTGAATATGTTTATGTTGTTTATCATTATTTTATTGTTTTTATGTTCTTGAAAGATATTTTCAATTTTAAAATATTATTTCAGATCAATTTTTCTGTAGTGAAACACAAGATTCAAGACAAAGTAGTTGCAAACATTTTACGGAAGTACCGCCCCTATCTAGTTCATTTGAACTTACGTGGCTGTTCTTCACTCTTGTGGCCAAGTTTTAAGTGCATCAGTAAGTAAATTTCATTTTCCAGTACTTCAATTGAAATACATTGTTATATTAATTCATACAGAAACTAGAAGAAAATGTTAATAGTTTACCTGCATGGAAACATTTTTGGAAATCTGCTTTGTATATGGATGTATATTTCTATGAAATATTGAGATTATGATCCTTAATGAGCCCATTTTAAAACATCCAAATATGTAGAATGAAGGAAAAATAGAATAAGACGTGTTGCACTCATATTTGGCTCTTAGGTCAAGGAGTGTGATATAATAAGCTTTAGAAGATAAAATGTGTTAAGGTAGATATGAGCGAGATATAATAAACTTCACATAATGAAATGTGTTTTACAGTGGATACAGTCATGTAGCACTACAGTGTTAATCTCTAAAACAAGATGAGAAGTATGCAGATATTCATCTCTATTAATTGCATTTGGTTAAGACTCAACATCCAAGGCAGTGCCTATTCATATGGAGCTTTGTGAATCAGTATCCATTGAAGATTGTAAATCTATCACTTCTTTCAACTCCACCCCATCCTTCCCTTTACTGCAAGGGTTTGCTTATAATTATAAAATGGAAGTATTTGCATTTCTTGGTTTAGAGTATATAAATAATGATCAAACTTCAAGTCAGGGTTTTGATCACTTAGCATCCTTGCTGGCTATCTTGTTTTAACAAGTGTTGATTTTTAAGGGTAAAGATATTTTTTTTTCAAAAAAATATCTTATTTATTTTAAATATCATAACATCCAGGCAGTCTGAACAAACAATTAAACAACTTGTAAAAGAGAAATACACATATTCTAGGTAGATTGTTTAGGATATTTTACATAATTGTTGTGCACGAAAACTTAATATACCAAGCATTAGAATTATTTACACAAACTGTCAACTAGTAAAAAAGGAAATCCATTTGTATTTTATCTAATATAGTAACTCTCTCTGTCTTTCAATAAACATAGAAGAAAATAATATGGTTATATGCTAACAGTAATATAGGATGAAAATAAAAAACTGAAATTTATGGATAGAATTTTTATTGGTAAAAATTGTTCATGTTATGAATTGTGTAATGTGTACATTATATAGGAAGAATGTATTCAAGAGTGTTAAGACAAAACATTTAGAATTTTTTTCCAGAGTTGATTATTGAAGTTTTATTTTTTTCATGTAGCAGGATTTTACAATATTTTATATGTTTAAACACATTCTAACTGATTAATTTCAAATCCAACCAGTTTTTGGAAATGTAAAATTTGACTAAGGTGAATAGAATTATTAATAATCTGAAATCCATACTGCTTAGTCTCTCAGGGTTAATATGGAGGATAACAAATTACCATATCAAAGCATTTTGATAATATTAAGGTGATGAAGATTGCCATAATTGTTTTAGTATATACTGTTCCCAAACGATATGAAATATATTTGCTTTATCTGAGCTACAGGCATTACAAGAAAGTGTATCTTTTGAATTGCAGAAAGCTATTTTTACTGGAGCGTGATATACATTGTTAATAATCCTACAATGAGTCTCAAACAGTTTTGAGGGTATGTATTTAATACATAACTATAAGAATAAATTTTCCTGCAGCAGGGTTTGATCATAATCTGACCAACGTTTTGAAAATTGATAGTTATTTTTATATCTGAAATTTTGTAATAATTTATATGCTTTGGCTATGTTTTTTTCATCTTGGAATATCAAGAGTAGATTTTTATTATTTATTTATTTATTTATTCATTCTCTAATGGTATTGTTTATAACTAGATCCTGAATTTGATTTAAAATTAATCAATAATCTTTAGACAAGGCAAGTTATAATTTCAATTTTCTAGTGAATCTGATTTGTTTGAAATTAATTCCCATCCTGTCTTACTTATAAAGAGTTGAAATTTAGATAGATCTAAGACTTTAATGTTGGATTTAAAATGTGGGCTACAGTTGATAGATTGTAGATAAAACACATTGTCTAATTTCACAATTTTCATTAATTGTTGAAAGGATGAGATAAAAATTAGTATGCACTTGATAATGCTTATAGATTAAAATCTTATTTGTTTGAAAAGGCTAAGAGATTGTGGCTAAATGTTGGCAGACCAAAAAAAAGAGATTGTAAATCCAGGAGAAGAGCGAATCTTGAACATCACTCTTCTTTTTTTCCAGGCGACAAGCCCCCCCCCCCCGAACTTATATATACCAACTTCATGACTGCCATACTCAGACAAAAAAGAATATTGTGGGAAATGGCCATATTGAACTTAGTATACATAAGTTTGTTCTTTCAGCCATTCAGTCTGCATCTTTCAGGACTTACTCTAGCAGGTCCAGCATTTCAAATGATTACCAGAGATGGCATTTATTAAATTAAATAGTTAAGATGATTAAACCAAAACGTAACCCACACTGGATGCCACAGCTTTTTGTATGTAATAAAATGGATAATTTTTAATAAATTACTTGAATTAATGAGTAGATAGTTAACTGAGAATCAAGAAGAGCAAGCCTTCATGTTATTTAACATATTAACACTTATGTGGTGTGTAATGTTACACCTCTAGCAGCCTACACACATCCATGCATTCCAGAGCATTTTCTGAAAAATTAACTTAAAAAGCATAAGATAAAAGCTATTAAAACTGTACAAATAACAATGCTATTAGTAAGAAGAATTATTTAAAGTGATAATAGTCAGCGCATTCGTAGAATTTCCTTAAATACTATAGTATATTATAATGCTCACAAACCCTGAATTATTCTTTTTGCTAAACTTTCACAAACAGTTTATCATATCTTGGAAACTATACAGCCTAGACATATATCATTAGAACACTTTTGTTAATGAGATATAATCTCTCACATGAAGTAAGAAATTCTCTGATGTCATGTTTATTCAGATATTTACAAAAATATGAAAACATATGCTTGATTCCATAATTATCAATATAAACAATGGTGCATATGTCTCAAGATGTGTAACTCATAGAGCAAATGTCAATGACAGTTTTCTTCAGTAATATCGATGGTTTCCCCTGATGCCATGCAATAATTTGTAAGTCACTTATTTTTTGAAGCATTAAATCCATATAGAACTGTTGCTTAATTTCATTACTCCTTAGAAGCAATTAACAATACCACCAGTACAGTGTGATATAAATGCACATTGACAGTGAATGTTCCTGTCTACCACCATGGCATTTCATGCTGTATCCCTCAGTAGGATGTAGGTTTTTCTCAGTTATGAAAATATGAACTTAAATATGAAAAAATATGTGGCATACAGTGATTAATTTCAATACTGTAGGATATTGTATGATAACAGGCTTAGTGTCATTTTGTTAATTACTTCTTGCCTTTTCAAATACTGTTTTTTTATTGGCTGGTAAGTCACTTAGTTGAAGAAGCCAGACTCCAAGAAAGGTCTGGATGCCGCAAAGAGCTATGGATGTTAACTGGAAGTATACTAAAAAGTCACAATAGGCTTGACTGAGTTAAGAGTGGTACGTTTAGCATAGTTTATTCTTACTGACTTAGGGTTGCAAATTAATTTATTTAATTTAGAGGTAACATTATTGACAAGTTTCCAAGGTATTGTATGAAATGTTGATGAAATGAAGAAAAATAATTTAGGAAGTATATTCACTTTTATAATTGCTAGCATGGATAATAATGAAAAATCTGATGTTGTCTTTTCCATCTGTTCCTGTATGTATCAGGTCTTGGATCTGATATTGGATCTGTACTCAGTCATGTCAAACCTTAGGATCCAGTGCTCAGGCTCCTCACCCTACCCAGAATCCCTATGTACATAAAGAGCTGCTTTAGATCTTTTGCGATTTTTAGTTGCTAACGGGTTTTGTGGTGCCCAAGAGTACTTGAACTTTTTTCTTCCTGATTCAGATATGGTTTTAACTTTTATTACCTGCTTCTTTCTCCCTTCTTGACAGTTTTTTTGCCCTATATCTTCTTTTCTCATTTCCTGTATCTTTTTCCCTCAAATTAAAAGAAACTACTTTCTGTGTATTAGGATTTAGGTTAGACAGACAAATTAATGTTAGATTCTGCGCTTTAGTGTTAAGCATTTTAAT
Source organism: Protopterus annectens (assembly GCF_019279795.1). Taxonomy (NCBI): domain Eukaryota; kingdom Metazoa; phylum Chordata; order Ceratodontiformes; family Protopteridae; genus Protopterus; species Protopterus annectens. The sequence goes on along the minus strand of NC_056745.1, from coordinate 1,151,776,144 downwards.
TTTGGTAGAGTGAGTTTATATAATTCTTTGTGTACTCTTTGTTGCAATCTTAGTTAAGATGTTGGACAGACCTTCTGAGTTTGAAAAGTGTGTGTCATGTATACACAAGTTACTCAGCTCCAACGCACAGGAAAAGTATGTGTATTCTCTTGGCCCTCACACCTAGATGTAGATTGTTCAATTTGTGAAGCTTTAGGCAAGAGAGCACTTGTGGAGAGATGAAACAAGTGCATCTTAAATGGTCTCATCCAAGCATCACCTGGTATGACCGCTTTGACAACTGGGGAGAAAGGGGCTTCATCTCCTTCCTTTGTCTCTTCCTCATCCTTGATTTTGGACAGATCAAAAAATTCAGACACGTCTAAGTCTTCAAGGAAATGCTCTCTGGATCTGACCTCATCAACTCTGGTTCCTAACGTGGCTAAATTTATTTATTTTATTTTATTTTATTTAAATTTATTTAAATCTTCGAATCCAATACTTCCTTTGGCTCCTATGCTTATAGGCTCCATGACTTCTCCTCAGTTCTCCCCATACCCTGTGTCTCTTAGGTTTTGATCTCTCATCCTACAAGAAAGACTTCCATACTCCTTCAGACCTCCCTCTTCAGCTTCATCACTCAGGTCAGTTAGGTCCTCCAGAAGTCTCACTGACGCTGATGTAGACAGAATGATGAGGCTTTTCCTATGGACCCAGAACCAATTGGAGTACTCCTGGCTCCAGCGACCACCGGATCCAGTAGAGATACTTCTCCCCATCATCAGAATATTGTTCCTTCTCTGATCTGACCCCTTGGATCAAAGTCCCTGGAACTGACTCTAGCCCAGGGTAGCTCTGTGTTGGAGCTGAGACTTCATGTTTCTGATCCCAACCTGATGAAGCTGTCTTGACTCCTGGAGCTGTAATGTCAGTATTGACTCTGACAAGTTGTGGTCAGATCCAAGATCCATGGATCCTGTCCTTCCTTTGGGGCCTTGGTGCTCAACAGTTCAGCTCTGGTGAATGCGTCAGATCCTAGCTGGATATCCTTCAGGGCCAAGCTTCCTCCTAAGGTATTGGACTTGAAGGGCAAACTCCCCAGAGCCATTGAGGGTTAGGCGTTTGAGGGATTTGAGAGACTACTCTCTCAAACAAGGGATAGATCTTCTCTTTTTCAGTCAGATCCAATCCTCCCCAGTAGGAACTCCCAAGGTCTGCTGCTTGCTCTATTTGTTCCATTGGGGCAGCCAGTTCCCAAGAGCATTGATCTTGTTCTGCCTCATGAGACATTATAGGGTTCTGAGTCCCCTCCTGACCAACCCACAGAAGAGGTTCCCTTAAAGCACAAGTGTAGGAGGAGACACCTAGATTTCCCAGAGAAATTCCCCCAACACAGATACTGATTTCAATGAGGGAGAAGATTTAATCACATCCCCCTTGAGGGCAACTTGTTCAGAGAGATTCTTGAACTTCTTAGACAGAAAGGCAGTTGGTCTTCCCAAACACCTTCTTCCAAAGAATTACTTTTCCTCAAAGCTGTTGACTCTGACTTATCATCTTCTTGGGTGGTATCCCCTGCAGATGAGATGGTAGACCTTATCTCATCCTGGGCATGGAAGGAACCTGACAGAGTTGAAGTCATCCCCAAGAAGCCAGACACATTTTTAGTTGCTCTGAAAGACTGTTCACTTTGGAGCAGGGGTCCAGCAATTGATTCCATGGTTGTGGTGGCAGCCAGGGACTCCTTGCTCTGCCTGTGCACATATCTGGGAATTACAATAAACCTTCAAAAGTCTCAGCTACAGCCTTTGCAGTCTCTGGAGTTCATTGGAGTACTTTTAGATACCACGACTCTCACTATGAGACTTCCCCATTCAAGAATATCATCCCTTCATTCTCAAGCCTGGCAGGTTCTTTCACACAAGGTGGCACTGGCCAGACTGGTTCTCCAACTTCTGGGTTCCATGGCCACCTCTATATCTTTGAACCTACTTGCTAGATTCCACACGAGAGTGCTTTAATAGACAGTAGCAGTACAGTGGTTGATAAGGCGGCAACCTACCATTCTTATGAACATTTGCTGGGAACACAATTCTTTGGTGGATAACTTCCCCTCTCCTTCTGCAGGGACAATGTCCTTTTGCTTTGCCATCCCCTCAAGCAGCAGAGACCATGGATGCTTCCTTACTAGTGTGCAGGGGCATTATTTGGGAAGGACAGTCCAAAGCATGTGGTCTCATCTAGAGGCCAGTCTTCACATCAGTATCTTAGAGATGAGAGCAGTGTTCTTAGTGTTGCAGGCCTTCCAGGACTGTCTTCCCTTGGATGTGATTTTTGATTCAAACAAACAGTATGGCTGTGGGCTGGTATATCAACAAACATGAAGGAACATGATCATACCCCTTGTGTCAAAAAGCAGTGAAGGTTTGACAATGGGAGATATCTTCTCACCATTTTCTAGCAGCAGCATATATCCCAGGGAGGTCAAACATTCTTGCAGACAGGTTGCACAAATCCGTCTTGTTCTCTCACAAGTGAACATTTAACCTGCTAGTAGCAGAGCAGATTTTAAGCTTTGGGGGTTGCCCTTGATGCGACTTCTTCACCTCTCCCCTGAACACCAAATGTAGCAAGTTCTTTGCTCTAATCCCTCACAAGGGAGAGTCACTCAGGGATGCTCTGATGTACCATTGGCCCCCAGGACTTTTATTATGCCTTTCCCTCACTCTTTTGATTCCAAGGTTTTTTCATTAAGCATCAGCATTGAAGGTCTTTGTCATCCTCATAGCCCCTCACTGGCCTCATAGGTTTGTTTTCACTTCCTCTGGCCATATCTAGTTCATCCTCCTTGGGAGATGGTTTTGGACCTAGATCTGCTATCCCACCCACTGGGCAAGCCTCACCTGGGCATACTCAAACTAACTGCTTTGCTTCTCCAATTACTATTATGGTTCAACAGTCCAGGTTTTTCCCTTCTGTTGTACATTTTATCTTCCTCACATAAACCCTCAACTAGGAAGATATACAAGAGCAAATGGAAAAGATTTTCTGTTTGGGCCTCAGAGAAAGATCTTGATCCCTTTTCAGCCCTCTTTCAGCAGTGTTAGATTTCCTTGCTCATCTTTTTTCAAGGGGGATCTTAATCTACTATCAAAGTGCAATTAGCTTCCATGTCTGCCTTTCACTTCAGTGAAGCTCATTCCTCTTTAGCCTGTCTGAGTTTATCTAAGGCATTTCTCCAAGGCACTTTTCTTTTCTGTCCCCTGCTCAGAGACCCAATTCCTCCGTGGGATATCGCTAATGTTTTGTTGCCTTTGACAAGCCCCACATTTCAACCTGCTGTTAAAGCTGATTTGAAGTTTCTGACTTTGAAGACTTTATTCTTGGTAGCTATTATGTCTTCCCAGAAGAATTTCTGAATAACACACACTTTCCTCAAAACCCCCATATTTGGTTTTTCACAAAGCCAAAGCCAAAGGTGGCTTCTGAATTTACTACCAATCAGGCCATAAATCTGCCAGTCTTCTTTCTGAATTTCTTGAACAAAGGTGAATATAGTTTACATCTGCTGGATTTTAATCTCGAGCTGCATTTTTACTTGCACCACACCAAATTTGTCAGGAAGTCTGATCAAATATTCCTTTCCTTTTCAAAACCTAAATTGGGACAAGCAGTATCCCAAGTTTTTTTATCTAGATGGCTCATTCAACGTATTTACTTTGCTTACCAAGAGAAGGGGTTATCTCTTCCTCCAAAACCTAAAGCTCATTCAGCAAGATCTGTAGCATCGTCTACAGTGTTTTTCTCTAGTGTCCCCATTGATGACATTTGTGCTGCAGCTCTCTGCTCAAAAGTTCACAACTTCATTTCTCATTATAGTTGGATATCCAGTCCAGATCCAGGGCTTCCTTTGGTTCAGCTGTGCTCAGGAATATCCTTCTGTGAGACCTCCCAAGAGTTAAAGAAGCTGGGGACTCTGCCCCACATGTAGAAGAATGGATGGAAAAGACAACATCAGATATGAAAGTTATGTACTTATCGTAACATTAGATCTGTGTTGTTGTATTCTGTCTATTCCTCTACTACCCTTCCTCTATCCCCCTTCCTTATTCATTTCCTAGCAAATAGAGCTTTTCATCTGTCATTCTCTTCTGGAATGGGTCTAACTGACTTTGCTTTGGCTCCTGAAGGTTTAGATGGTCTCTCCACAGTTTACTAGGTTTGTGTTTGTCTACTAAGTTTATATGCTTATTACTTTATTAAGATGCTTTTAGTAGTTATAGGGGGCAAAGTTGATCTAAGGTAGCTCCTTCTGTACATGGGGATTGTGGGTAGGGGAAGGAGCCTGAGCACCTGATCTTAAGCTTTGAAATGGCTGAGTACGGATCCAACATTGTATCTGTGACCCGTTATGTAGAGGAATAGACAGAATATGAAAAACAGATCTAACTTTATGGTGAGTATACAGCTATCATTTTCATCATATTCCACTGAATTAAATAATTTTGAATAATGGCCCAAGATTTTCCAGTGTTGCTTTTTGAAATAGATGTCTGGATTTTGGTTAAATGTTATTTCCAAATATTTAAAGAATACTTATTTTAATGTTGTTTAATATTAAAATGCCTATACAATTTATATTTTTTAATTTAATGGGAACAAATGTTTTCCAATGGTGTAATTTATAGTTTGAAAATTTTTAAATAATATGATAGAATGTATAATTTTGGTGATGTCTTAGTTTTGTGATGTTAAATAGGTATTTGTCATCAACGTTTTCAGATGGGACATTAACTTTTGATATTACAGGTATAGTGTGATATGACTTTTGCAAGAGTAATACAGAGGCTCATTGCAGTGGTTAAATAAATAGGATGATTAAGCGCATCCATGTGACACTCCCTGTTTTATTGTGATTTATTGATGAACAGTTGTATTGTAGGGATTTCATATAAAGATAGAATATAATCTAGAAAGGAATGGTGAAACCAAGTCTTTTTAAAACATTCATTAGGAAATGGTGTATTGATTCTGCTTTGGATGCATTTAAAGCTAAAACAAATGCTGTATGTCTTCTCTGTGTATTTAAATGAAAACTCCACCTTCTCCTATAGTTTAACTCAACCCTTAGGTTGCTTTTTTCACTACAATATGGTATCAGAAACCTGCTTGTACTTTATATAAAACTTTTATTTCCTTGCCTTGGAATCAAAGGAAGAGGCCAGCCCACTTTTTTTACTTAAATTCTCACATTTTTTGTAGAGAAATTTAATTCTGTCTGCATGACATACCACAGACATAGAAATGTGTAGTTTACTGTGTCAGGTACTGTTGACAGTCCTATATGGACAGTTAGTCCTGCTGATGTCACTAGTTCATCAGCTTCTGTGAAAAAAAGGTAAAGAAGTGTGAAGCTGTTTTTCACTGTCTTTATTGCATATTGGAAGAGAACTCACACTGATTCAAAGCTACTTCCAGTGTAGCCATGCCATTCATTACAAAACAAAGCAAAAAGATAAGAGTTTAAAGACAGTTGTTACCTCTTACGACAAATTTGCATAAGCATCATCACAGCATTGAAATGCTAAGCTTTAAATGTTGGTTGTTTATACTGCCTTATCATAGGAGGTTACTAGGCTAATCACCCTAGGGCCCTTACAAGCCTAGCCAAGTTTTACCCTTATTTCCACAATCAGCACCTATCACCCTGTCCATAGGTGGAACCCCTGGGGTGAACTTATGGTTACCTATCCAATCATCCAGATTACATTTGGAAAGGGCCAATGAGATGCTCTGCTTGACATGAAGTGGGAGTCCGTTCTAAATGTGTGGTAACCTCTGGGAGACAAATCTGTCCCTCCACCAGGTTCTCTTAATGTCACATACCAGGTTAAGGTCATTAGAGTGAGTAACCTGTGTGCCATTTGACTTACAGATATGCAGCATTTCCAAAAAGCAGAGTCAAAGATGGTCTTATATGCAAGGCAGAGATCACCTCTGAGCAGTCTGTATGAAGCAGAATAAAGTGACAGTGATTTCAGATGGTCCTCATAGGACAGATGCTGAAGACCTTGAATTTTCGTTGTGAGGAAACTTTGTGGTCTCTGCAGTTGCTGCAGGTGCTTGGAAAGGTACATACCAAAAGGGGCATTGTACTCAATTATTGGCCTGATGAAGGAAGAGTACAGGGAGGTTATAACTTCTTTTTTTCTGGAGGGAATGTATTAAGATGACTTAAATGCATTATCAAAGATATCTGTAACATTCAGGGAAAGGTCAGAAAATGAATTTTTCTTGTAATTCTTGTAAAGTAAAGCCCCCCCCCCCCCCCCCCACACACACACACACAGAGGACAGAACTGCTCAAATCAGAACTTCTCTGCAGGAAGTGAGATAGGTTGCAACCCTATCAACTAGGTACACTGGTGATGTTTATAAGAAGGTATTTTATGCCTTTTTGTGACATCTTTCCAGAGAAGGATGCATATCTGGTGCACAGATCCATAGGAAGAGACATCTTCCACTGACGTTTGAGTAAGTCCTTACACAGTAGAGTGCACAAGCATTTTCTAGTCAACAAAGAAAATATAACCATTGATGGCAACCACAATATACAGCTGAATTACTTTAGCATGCATGTGTTATGTGCCCTTTCATTAAAAACACCAGAAAAAAGAAATCAGAAGTACTTTATCTATATGATTTCTCTCTCTCTCTCTCTATATATATATATATATATATATATGTGCAGTACATGTATGTGGCACACATCATATATATGTATAGAAACATGAGAGTGTGTATGATGGAGAAATACATTTTGTGTATGTGTGTATGTGTGTGTGTGTGTGTGTGTGTGTGTGTGTGTGTGTGTGTGTGTGTGTGTGTGTGTGTGTGTGTGTGCGCGCGCGCGCACACGCATGAGCGTGTGTGTGCACGTGAGTGTGTGTGTGTGTGTGTGTGTGTGAGTGGGTGTGTGCACTTGCACACATGCAATTACAGCTAGTGGCACTTAACCTCCCATCTGCAGTTAGGTAACTTTTTCATAAAAAAAATTCCTCTAAATTATCTGTATTGTACAGTGCAAACAATAAATTCGGTCTTTATATTAATTTGGTATAAAATGCTTTAATGTATGTGTATTAGACAATGCAGTCAATTCATCATTTTAAATCTTGAGATCTGCTCATAAAGTTATAAATGTTTTTGTTTTAATAGACGTTTTGCACATTTTCAAATCAACTTTGTATATGTAACCATGGAGCTTTTCTCCATAGATATCAATTGGAATGGGTTTTATTTCCCAGTCAGACATTCCTGATAAGAAATGTAAATAAGTAAGCAAATAAACAATGGTAATGATGGGGCTGAAGCTCCAGGCTCATGTGAAATAGGCCTGCTGTTTCTATTTCCCCTTTAGTCTGAAATCCTTTGCTATTGAAACACTTAATTGGCCATTTAGAATTTTCGGCTCCATATGGACTAGACACATAATCCAGCACTGAGTACAGGTGAGGCAGAGTATGTCTAAACTACCAAGCAAAGAGAGAGAAAGAGAGAGTGAAACACTGACATAAGGAAACCAAACAGTCCATTTTTCATTAATCAGTTTATTAACTTTAGGGTCCTTGATTGTGGCATTCATGCATTAAATATGTAAATATGGTAAGCAGTGCTATGTACGGAAAACAATTGACATATGAAATGAATGGGAAACCTAAAAGCAGAGCACAAAGACCAGACAAAATGTGGCTTTAAGTGTATGAAAGAAAAGAGTCAAAGTAATATAGCAATTCCTGTGCAACACTGCGAAAACAATGGGAGAAAATGGGTTTGACAAAGTACACTACAGTGCTTCTTAAAAATATTAAGTGCATTAACAACATACCATGCTTCCTAACACTGTACAGTTCATGAAGAAAATAGATGATAAGCTGACATTCTTGAATTTGTGCTGTGCCTTTTCTACCATGGTACAAGGGAAAATGTAGACGTGTAACATAAGCATCTTTATTTGACATCCATTTGTGCTGGTTTCATTGGCATTGCATGTGTTCATATTGATTGCCAAACCTTTGTTTTCTAGTCTGACAATTGTGGTGTTTGTCATGGGTAGAGAGACATATTTGTGGGTGGTCAGAAGTCTGCCCATCTTTAGTCGCAGTAAGCATTCCTAAAGTAGTTATGCACATCATTTCACAAGAGATGATTACTTAGCAGATAGTAAACTGAGGAACCATGTAAAGGGCAAAACATAAACAGATGACAAACATATGTAACACCATACATGAGCAAGAGAATATCATTGATAGCATTATTTGTATAGTTAATTATGGGAATGTACACTTGGAATAGAATGGAGCATGAAAAGGCACTACAAAAAGGAAATGTTTTGTACATTAAACAGTATGTGAGAAATGTAGTTACCCATTGACATTGGAGGCTAGCCTGTCACATACAGACACAAAATGCAACAAACAGGTTGTTAGCATCTCACACATATCACTCACCGCATCCACAAAGGACCATACATATAAACTCACATATGAGGAGGTGCTCACATGTAACTTACACAAACCTCAAAGGCCTCTCAGGCACAGTCCTCAGGAACTCTTCATATATACAAACAAGGTAATTCCCATTACAACACATAAACCCACATCTTATTGTGCCTCAGCTACCAAGCCCATAAGGTGAAACACTCCACGACCCAATATTCTGAACTTAGGAGACTCCATTGTGAAACATACTGATGTTCCTCTTACCAGGTTGGATAAGGGGAAGGTTACAGTTACTTGCCTTTCAGGTTCCAGGATTTACCAGATCATGCAAGAACTCAGGTCACTTACCCCAAAGTACCAGTATGACTTAGTCATGGTCCATGTGGGCATGAATGACCTGAGATGTACCTCCTTGAATTACAGCGAGAGAGACATGATTGAGCTTTCAGAAAATGTGTCACAGGTAGGTATGAACCTAGTATTGAGCAGCATTCTACTGTCTCCAAGGATGATGCTACAATACCAGGAGAAAATTTGACCATTGGCTTAGCTATTGGTGTCATTCCAAAGGGGTCCAATACTTGTCAGTCTGGGAGGACATGGTTGATAGATCATGCTGTTTTGCCAGGGATGGTCTTCGTTTGTCACCTCTAAGCTTTTAGATATTGGCCAAAACTTTAACCATCCCTATAGTACCTTTTTTTATGCATTACCAAACAGACAAACCTTTCAACATAACAAAAGATACTCAGAACAAGCTAAAGGTGTTACTGTTCAAAGCTAGGAGCCACAACAAGAAACTGCACTCCCTGGAAGCTCTGCTCACCCTGGAGAATGCTGAAATTTATGCAGTTACCGAAACATGGTTCAAAGCCACAGAAAGTACTCCAGCAGTGCGTAATTATAATGTTTTTCTTACATTCTGACCACCCACTGAACAGTAGAGTGTAAAAGAGGACATGTATCTATCTGCATAAAGGATAAGCACACCTCAAGGCTGGTCAAACAATATGACATGCTTGAGCCACTCCATGTCCAACTAACCATAAGAAAAATCCATTACCATATTCTTGCTAGCTACAGGTCCTCCGCTATGAACCAGGAAACCCATACATCCTACTCAAAGTTGCTAGAATCATTCACCATCCAGCCCAATGCCATACTCATAAGTGATTTTAACTACCCTCCCATTAATTTGGAGGCAAACACAACCACTAACTTGCAAGCTCAAAGATTTCTTGACTTTGTAAATTCAAATACCCTAGAGCAGCTAGTCTGCACTTACACTAGGGGAACAAATATCTTAGATCTGGTACTCACAAATATGGGAGAGTGCTGCACCCACCTGGTGTTATGTCTTCACTGGTGTGATCAGATCACAACTGGTAAGATCAAATCACAAAGTGGTCTCCCTTAAAATAAAGGTAAAAATAGTCCCCCTCCCACCTTATCACAAAAATGTTTAAGAACTTCTCTAAGGTAAATTAACCTTATTAAGGGATGGCATAGCTAGTTTTCAAGTTCCCCCTATCCAAAAAATATAAACATCTATGCAGAGATAAACACAAAAGTCCTGTATGACCATATAGAAACAACTGTGTGGAAATGGCAGTACCTGACCAATATAAACTCAGGTCAAACCACAAAAACAAGCCACCCTGGTGGACCCCTGGTATTATTAGATTGTACAACAAAGGAAAGAAAATCCTGTTGAGAAGTAAGAGGGAATGTGCACTACAGAGCAATAAGTCCCTTATTAGTCTAAACAAGCGAATCTAAAGAAGCGAGTCTGAAAGCAGACTTTGAAATAAAAGTTGCCTCCAAAGCTATGGATAACCATAAGGCATTCTTCAGTTATCTCCTCAATCTTAAGGGCAACACCTAACAATGGGCAGACTTAGTTGTAGATGGCATCACCTATACTCAGCTGCAAGACATAGCAAATCTGCTGGCTGACAGATTCAGCTCAGATTTCACCTCCTCATCATCCCCAGTTTTCCACAAGAAATACCCTCCACCACTCCACTGCCAGTTATCACCAAATAACAGGTTGCCACTGCACTATCTAAAGCTAAAAACATGGCTTAAATGGGGCCCTGGCAATATACCAGGTTGCCTCTTAAACAGCTTAAATCAGGACTTATCAGGCCCATTAGGATCTCTATTTAACCACAGCCTCTGGACTGGCTTTGTCCCAATAGAGTGGAGGATGGCAACAGTCATCCCTCTGCATATTTCTAGACACATAAGTTTGACTATTCTGATGCCATGGAAAGAATAATCATAGACCTGATGAATAATGACATAAGAGGCCTCCAAACACTGCACTCAACCCAATTCAGCTTTCTGAAGCGCAGATCATGCATACCGAATATGGTGGATTTCTTTGAGAAAGTCATTAAGGCCATGGATGAAAGTAAAACAGTACATACTGCCTACTTTGACCTGGCCAAGGCATTTGATACAGTTCCTCACTCAGGTATTAAAAATAAACTCACAAAACTGAGCATAAATCCCTGTGTCACCAGATGGATTGTCACTTGGCTCATGGACAGGACACGTGGTTAAAGTGGGTGAATTCTGATCCAGCAAGAGGCCAGATCATAGTGGTGGGCCACAGGGCTCAGTACTGGGACCACTCCTGTTCAGAATATACTTCTATGAAGTTAAGACAAATATGGAAGGCCTCTTGATGACAAAGTTTGCAGGTTACTGCAAGCTGGGAGCAATAAATGAATAATCCAGTGATGTAGATATCCTTCAGGAGGGTCTAGATCATATAAATAATTGGTGCCAGAACCATGGCCTAAAACTAAGTGCAAAAAATGCATTATCATACCCTTTGGGAAGTCAAACAATCCTGCAAATTACAACATCAATAGCACACCCCTTAGAGTAGACTCAGAGGTGAGAGCTCTAGGTACACAGATAGATAGTAGCCTGAACATTGGCTGGCATGTGTCCACAGTGGTGAGGAAATCATTTTATGTGGCACAACTTATAAGTAGAGATATGACACTGATCATGTGATTTTCTTGTTACCATTTTTAAATCTGGGGGCTAGTTTAAGGTTTTAGATTCTGAAGAAGTTCTTAATTAATTAAAGTGAATGAAAGCACTAAGTCTAAAACTGCATCCAAGACTCTTTTCATTTCCAGTAGAACTTTACATTGTTTTGTTTACAGTTGACTCCTACACAACAGATAGAGTTTATCAGATGCCACCTCAGTACAGTCAGTCAGATTGTCAAACTTCCAGAGTCCAGAATATTATCACTATGTCAGGTATCTCTTCAGATTCTTCAACATCCCCCTCCTCCACTGAGGCTCATCTTTTGATCGATAGGGTTGATAGGATCACCTTAGTTCCCCAGTCAGATATTACGTGAGAGTTCTTCGCTGGACTGTATCAGTTCAATAGTCACAAAGATCTCATCCTCTACATGCTCAAAATTGCCTAATATCATTTGCAGGTCTCATATCAGGTTGTAGTCAAAGTTCAACCATTCTCCCCTCAACCCCACTGGCTACATTAACCAAGTATGCTTCCCTACTGGAGTGGGGGTGGGGTGGAGGTGGAGGGGCCATTTCAAAGGTAAAACAGTCAAGGTTCTTGGTAACATCTGGAGGCCTTTCTTCACATCTGTATGTTGGAGATGAGGGCAGTCCTCCTGGCATTGCAGGCTTTTCAGGACTCCCTTTCTGAAGGTGCCATTTCTATCCAGACAGACAACATGGCTGCAGTCTGGTATTTCAACAAGTTAGGGGAAACTGCTCTTATCCACTTTGCCAGGAAGCCATGAGAGTGTAGCAATGGGCAATGTCTTCCTGTTGCTTTCTTATAGCAATGCCTCTCCTGAGGACTTGCAATGTTCTAGTGGACAAGCTGAGCAGGTCCATTTTTTTGCCTTATGAGTGGTCTCTCAGTCAAATGGCGGCAACTTAAATTTTTAGACATTGGGGCCAATGTTGCTGTGATCTTTTTGCTTCCCACCTAAACAACAAGTGCAACAGTTACTTCTCCCTGATCCAGCACAGGGTCAGTCACCAAGGGATGCTGTAGTCCACAATTGGCCTCTGGATATTTAATAATTTGTTTGTGTATCTGTTTTTGTGTTTGTTTACATCTGTGTGAAAATCCTTTTATTTGTATTTTATTTTGTGTTTTAAACTGTAAAAATGTAACAGTTTGTTGAATGTCTTTTCCCCGGGCCTCCTCTGAAAATGGACATGTATCCAGTCAGACTATCCCAGTAAACAAATGTAAAATAAAATAAATAAATAAAATATCCTGTACACTTCCCCCTCTGCCTTTGATAATGAAATTCATTTAGAAAGCTAAAAGGTGCAAGACCAGAGTGATTTTCACTGCTGTGTTTTGGCCCAAGCAGGTTTGGCTCCCTTTCCTTTGGCCTCGTCTGGTACAGCCATCTGGATGTTGAATCACCATCCATGCCTCCTGAGTCATCTATCAGGACAACCTCTCCTTTATCTAAAGACCTTAAATTTAACCACATGGTTTCTCTATTGTAATGGTGGCCAGAGACGCCAGGTTGTCTGATTTAGTGGTTCACATTCTATCAGCTTCACAAAAGCAGAATACCGGGAAAGTGTATCATAGGAAATGGGAAAAGGCTCTCTGTTTGGGCTTCTTCCAAGGGACTAGATCCTTTCTCAGGACCATTATCTTACATCCTAGACTTCTTATAGTATCTTTTCCACAAGGGTTCTCAACAGTCAAGGTGCAAATGGCAGATATTTCCAAATTTTATAGTGGAAACAATCAAATGCTCATAGCTTCACTTATGATTTCTAAGAACTTTCTCAAGAACACATTCTTAGTGAGACCGACTGTGAGGGACCCAGTCCTGCCCTGGGTCATTACCATCATACTACAGGCCTTAACTCAAGCTTCTTTTGAACCAACAGCAACAGTGGACTTCAAATTTTTCTCTTGGAAAACTATTTTTCTGGTGGCTGTTATTTCCACTAGAAGGATTTCTAAATTGCAAGCACTGTCTTGAAAACCTCTGTATATGATTTTCCATAAAGACAGAATGTCTTTGAGAACCAGCATCACTTTTCTTCCAAAAGTGGCATCTGAAGTAAACCTTAATTAGGCAATGAATCTGCCAGTATTTTCTTAAAATGTTCTAACAAGGGAGACTGTATACATTCATAGACAGCTTATATTTTATCTACACAGGACTTAAGGACATGGGGAAATCTGATCAGTTGCTCATTGCTTTCAAAAAAGCTAAATGAGGCTCAAGTATATCAAAGATTATTCTATTCTGGTGGCTTTTGGAATGTATAACATATGCTTATGACAAAGTAGGGCTGTCTTTATATAAGAAGCCAAAGGCTCATTCAGCAGGGGCTATAGCTACATCTACTGCCTTTATGAGTATAGCTTCTGTTGATGACATTTGTGCTGCAGCAACTTGGTTGACTGTTCACACATTTGTGTCTCACTACAAGCTGGATATACACTTTGTGTCACGTGAATCCCTTGGCTCCACCATTTTCAGGAATATTCTTCCTTGATGCCACCCAGATATTTTTTGTAGTTTGGGAATCTGTCCCAAAGGTTGAATCAGATGAAAAAAGACAACATTGGCTGTGAAGGTTATGTACTTGCCAGAATGCCTGATCTGTGTTGTCTTATTGTCATCCAGTTCAACATCCCTTCTTCCTCCCTTCCAGTACTGTCATCTACTGGCCCTGATTATCAGATGGACTTCACCTGGGACCTTGTCTTTGAACAGCCTTGGATTTCTGTTTCCTTTTTTTATGTCCATTTCTTTTTTCTTATTTAGTCTATTATATTGATTATTGTATATTCTGTATGACTACTAGCAGGCAAACTCAATCTTAGATACCTTAGAGAAAGTGCAGAGAATTATGGGTGGGGAGAAGTCAAAACCATGGGTCCACAGCTTTCAGAAGTGCCAGTGTTAGATCTGGTTGGATCCGATAACCGAAAAGATGAACCGAATGAAAACAATACAGCACAGATCTAGAGGTATTGTAAATACATACATTTCATTTCTAATAGAAGATGGATAATTCAGCTGTAAACTAGAAATCAGTAAGGAGTAAGAGCATGGTCACGACTCCTGTAGTCCCCCCCCCAAAAAAAACATAAATAATTAAATAAATTAATTAATAAATAACGTCTAAATCTACATGCTTGTTTGCATATGGTTAAGTAAGATAAGAAAACTATCAATTTAGCAATAATCCAAGACTGGTTGTGGGTAAATCTTGCATTACCCACAATCAGTCATGGATTATTGCAATTATGCAATCACATTACTTCTCTTACCTTTTCTAAATAATGGCATTGTGTAAACAGACTTTTGTGTGTCCTTCTGCCAACTTGTGATAGTCTGGCATTTCTGCCAACTGTAATAGTCTGGGGCATCTAAGATGTGTACTGAGCATGCTGCAAATCTCAGCTATCCAGATTTTTTGCAGAATGTCTACACATTTGCTTCATACTCTTTTGTTTAAAGTTATTTTTTTGTTGGGGGGGGGAAATCAGTGAGGTACAAGTCACTAAATAATGACATATATATCAGTTTGTAAGACTATTTGCATATGCCATGTTTTCCTTTTGTCTCCTCCATGGAACAATTTACTGGTGAGAACTTTTTTTTTTAAGTAGTATGAATTTTCTGCTTAGCAGTGCAGAGAAACTGTTTTCTATGAAAGAAATTTGTTGAATGCTGATTTGGTTTCCAGTGTTCACAATGGTTTGTTCAATCAGCACCTATTTTTTGAATACTAAGTTAGTTGCACAGAGAAATCACAAGTGTGATCTGTGGTTGGGCTTGAGAAATGTATAGTAATTTATCTTTTGTGGTCCTAAAACAGTCAATTTTGCAGCAATGTTGACATACTAGAGGGCGTTCTATAAAAGTCTGCAGAATTATGTATTATCTGTCCAGCTGGACTTGTTGCTGTTAGTATACTTTGGGTTTACTATAGGCACTGTGATTAGGATGACCAGTTAGCATGCATGTTTTTGAATGCTAATGGACATTTATTGAAGGACAATAGAATAAAGCACATTTCTTTTAGAAGAAACAGGTTTTAAAAGGTTATACATAAAAGCATTTTAATGTCAAATTTCAAACAGCTGACCAATTTAATATCTCTCTCTTTTGGCTTTTCCTGGTTGGGGATCGCCACAGCAGATCACGTTGTCCGCTCATGATTGGTAGTGGAGCTTTTACAGTGTCAAGTAGCCAGCCCGGCGCCCAACCTTCCACGGAAGGCACACATGTGCACACACTCACGCCTAGGGCCAGTTTTAGCGTGTCCAATCCACTTTGGGGATGTGGGAGGAAACCGGAGCACCCGGAGGAAACCCACACGACCACAGGGATGACATGCGGACTCTGCACAGAAGACACCCCAGTCAAAGATCGAACCAGGGAGCATCTTGCTGTGAGGCGACAACGCTAACCACTGCACCATCGTGGCCATCTGCTGACCTATTTAATACAATTAATTATTTCATAGAAAACGATAAAGCCTATATTTAATTTACAAGTTTTGAAAGTCGCAACCCAGACAGGGCATCATATAGTAATATCACAGAGGTACAAATTGTCATGTAAAATGTTGAATTGCAGGATTTACAGTTAAAATTTGAAATTTAAATTAGATGTCAACCATTTTTTAGAGGAAAAACATTTGATAGTATTGGAGCAGTGGGGTAAGGTACTCACATATTCTAATAGGATACATCATAATTTGGGTGTCTGTTTTCTATTTCAGAAATCAGGTAACATACTTTTTCTGCTATACTTCAAATATTCTAATCAGGAATTTATTCTCTTTGTATTCATTTAACCCCCTGCTTAGAAGAAAAAAAAACTTCTAAGTAAATTGGTCGCACTCATAACTCTCCTTCTTTTTAAGCCATCAGTAATGTGCTTAAACTGTATCTGCACTTACAAAACATCCTGCTCCCCTGCACACTATTACATGCTTAGGTATACCAGGGTTCATATTACGTTATCGAAGGATAACGTAATCGAATGGCCGAAACATTGAAACGGCCGCATTTCAAAACTTTTATTGTGGGGGGCTGCACCCCCCTCACCCCCTGCTAAATATATATTCCAACTCCGACATTGCACTACACTGAGGAAAGGGCAAATATCCCAATCTTCACTGTACTGAGATCCCACAATGCAAGATTTTAAATCCGCCCGTTTCGATGTTTTGGCCATTCAAGTACGTTAACGTAATAGGAACCCATATACCAATGTGAGTGGTTAAAACTGCATTTAGTGTAAGATATGTGCACATTCTCCACCTTTTCATACACCTTAAATTAAAAAAATGTTTACCTTTAATGGGCTGATACTTCTGTCTGATTTTGCTTTCTGATATGGTGGCTTGAAAGTTCCATCTATCCAGGCATCAGGTAATATCATTAGTAGGATTCTGCTACTGAAATACATTTAATTCAGTCTTCTATGGTTATTCATAGTTGATATTAAATGTATCAAAGCAGTAGGGAGAGAAGGCAGGAGATAGTTTCATGGCTCCGGAATCAGGAGGTTCAGACTAAGATTAGGAATGTCCATTTTGGGAGAATTGGAATATATTTAATGGGGTATAGTATCAGAAAAAAATAAAATGGGCAGCTGTGGCCAGGGAGCAAAGGCCACTGAAACACACTATGTATGTATACCTACTCTGGGATAAGTGTATCTTGTTCCAATAGAGTGTAGCTTGCATGAAAAGAGGAGAAATGCTGGTACTCCACTTATGTTTCTTTTAGGGTATTATTAATGATAATAGATTTTCCAGCAAACAGACATAGTTTTCTTAACAACCAGAATCATTCCATTAGATATTTTATAAACAGAATTATTATTTTCTAATTTTACTGTTAGAAAGCGGCACTCACTTCATTAAACTCATGTCTTATAGATACAATAGAAACTGGTCAATTTCCAATGAATTGTAGTACTTTCTCTGCAGATAAAAAATGTAAAGCTTTCCCTGGTTACATGAAGCCCTTCCCATCATGCATTATGTGTCTTTTTTTTTTTGTTATGCTTTAAATTTGTCTAGTGAAAAATGGCTCCAGGCTTCTACCATTAGTATTTAGACTTTTACCGAAACACAAAGCATTGAACAAACTCACCGGTGATTACCATTAGTTGCCACTAAAACATTGCAAAAGAATAATCACAAATGTAAACCAATAGCTTACATTTGTGATTACATAAAGTAAAACAAAAAAACAGCTTTTTATGTTGTGGGAGGTTGTTGCCTCCCAACACCACAGGAAATTAAATATACTTACTCCAAGGTTGCACAAACTCGAAAAAAGGCCAAAAAACCCTTGAATTATGCAATTGTCGATATAATGAACTTCACCTTTACATAATTTGACAAACTGTACCAGAGAGAGAAAACACCACCTTTTCACTGTGAGATAAAATGTGTGCAGCAAAAACTCACACACATATATATATATATATATATATATATATATATATATATATATATATATAAAATCCTCATCCTTCTTCTCTTTCTTTCTAAACGTCACTACTACATCCTACTCTGTTTACTTCTCTCTTAGTTAATCATATCTATCTAAACAAAGGGAAATAACTACATGTTAAGTTGTCAATCTCGCCTTCATTCTTGCTGGATGGGTTCGGAGCCGACCTCGGCTCCGACTCGGACATTCTAAAAGCTCGAGAGTTGGTTCCACCGGCTCGAGGCTCCCCCTATATCCCACAATGCTAGGCGGTATTACCTCAGATCTCGTTTGCCGCTACAGCTATCGAGGTGTTGTTTTTCTACCGGCTCAGGTTAGTTTGTTAAATCAGTCTATCTGAACTAGTTCAAATCCCTTTTCTTAACTAAAAGTTTAATATTTCCTTACTTTAGTGGATTTTATCCCTTCTCTTCCATTATTCCCCTTTTCTTCCCTAAAGAACTTATAAGTTCTTTCCTTAGGCCTTCGGGCCCTGCTATCCCTAAGTGGAGTGTTTGTGTTTGGTAGGGATATTTAATTAAACTAACTATCTAATTTTTATTAGTTTAATTTAATTTAACTTTTTCATAGTGTAATCGGTGTAGGTGTGTTCTGTGTGGTGGTTACACTTTCGGTTCCTTGATAATGTCCAAGGATTCAAAGGTCTCAGGCTTCAAGAAGTGTGACTCGTGCTGTCAGAAAATGTCTCTGACAGACGGTCACACTTCTTGTGTTTACTGCCTGGGACCTTTACACCTGCAGGACTCTTGTGCTGTATGCCATGGCTTCAGCCCCAGAGTCCTGCAGGAAAGAAAAAATAAACTTATTTTGAGAGGTTTACTTAAGCCTGAGGGTTCCCTTACTGTTACTCCGGGCAAACCCTCTAAGGCTTCTAGGTCCTCGGCTCCAGCTTCTGAGTCGAGGCCTAAGTCTTCAAAACCTCTGTCTGCATTGGCTCCGGCTGGAGCCGATGAGTCTCAGACTGCAGTTTCTGTGGTTTCCTCGGCTCCGGCTGGAGCCGAGGCATTGGAAATTCCTGTGTCGGCTCCGACCAGACCGTCGGAGCCGACATCTAGAAAGAGGTCTAGGTCACCTTCCCTTGGCTCCGTTCATTCGGCTCCAGCGTCTCCCTTGCTGTCTGAACGGAGCCATAGATCTCACTCCTCTAGGTCATCGAGGCTTTCAGACCATGACCTTCAGAGGGTAGTGAGTCGACTTCTTAAGTCCGAGGCACTGACCCAAATGCTTCAGAGCCCGACTCATCAGTCGATGCCTGACCCTGTTCCTCATTATGTTCCTCCTCTGACTCCGCTTGAGCTCGGAGCCGGGGCATTTCGGAACCGAGACTGTGGTAGCGTCGGAGCTGATACAAATGTCTTCAGCTCCATCGTCGGCTCCGATTTCTTCCTTGGAAGAATCTCGGTGCCGGACTACCCTCATCAGCTCCGAGGGGGTGAGTGGCATCGGACCCTTGTCCGACCCCGTTCTCCCTCTCGGTGCTTCGGCGCTGGTGAGTTTGGCTCCGACATCGGCCTCGGAGCCATCACTGTTGGTGCCGAGGGGGGTCCTCAGCTTTTCGGAGCGGGGGCCTCTGGCTCTGCCTGACAGGGGTGCGTTCGAGGTCATGCGGAGCGTGTTGGAACCTGGTTCAACTCCACAGTCGGCTCTGTCCGCCCCTCCCTCTTCGGTGCCTCAGGTCATGTCTACTCACTCCCTCATCCCAGACCGCAGAGAGCCAGCTCCTCAGGAATCCCCTGTGGGGATCTCATCCTCTTCCGAGGCCTCTCCTGAATTGGCAGAAGAGCCCCCTAGGAAGAGAAAGTGTAAGAGGAAACACTTAGACTCACCTGAGTCTGTCACCTCTGACACAGATTTAGAGGATTCTGAAGGTTCCCCCCGTTCCCCTTCTGAAGATGTCTCCTTTGCAGACATTCTAGAAATCCTCAAACAGAGGGGAAATTGGCCAGCCCTTAACCCTTCAGAGGATGAATCTGTGTATCTTGAGGCGTTTGGCTCTCGCCCTTCCACCTCCTGGGTGTCCCCCCCCTTTGACCCTCTCATGCAGGTGGTAGCAAAAAAGGCATGGACGGCTCCTGATTCAGTGGACCCCACCCCCAGGAGACCCTCCAAATTTATCACGGCACCAGCAGATAAACAATTTCTAACCAAGGGAGTTTCTGTGGATGCTATGGTGGTAGCTGCTGCCACTAAGAAGGAACTAGCTGATCCTTCGGTGCCTGTCCATCCACCTAACAAGGAATCTAGGTCTATGGACAGGTACGGGAAGCGGATGTTCTCATCAGCGACCTTTGCAATGCGTTCGCTGAACTACCTATGCCATTTTACTCGTCTTCAAAGGGACTTGATCAAAGAAGCGAGTGACATGTTGAAGGATCCTACAGCTGCGGGTTTTCAGGACAAGATGAACACTCAGCTGGCTACCCTGAATTCTATAGCTAACTCCTCCATGCCTCCTTTCAGATGCGGCTGATGGAGCGAGCAGGGCCGCAGGGACAGGTGTGGCCTTACGCGGCATGCCTGGATGCGGCTATGCAACTGCGGACCCCTTTAAAAGCGTCGTTCACTAATTCCCTGTTTGATGGATCATCTCTTTTTGGTCCTCAAGTGAAAGAAACCTTGACTAGGTGCGAGACTGATGGCAAGACTCTTTCTGCCGTCGGAGTCCATTTT
The DNA here is from genome assembly GCF_019279795.1 of Protopterus annectens. NCBI lineage: Eukaryota > Metazoa > Chordata > Ceratodontiformes > Protopteridae > Protopterus > Protopterus annectens. Next base: position 1,151,755,457 of record NC_056745.1, on the reverse strand, counting down.
TCTACTCCTTCTAGGCCTTACCCCAAAGGCCAGAAAGGTGGGAAAATGTGGTTCCGCAAACAATCTCAAGGGAATTTGCCTGACGCACAGAGTCGGTTCCCCTCCAGAGGCAGAGGAGGGAACAATAATGGTAGATGTCGCCCCAGAGGCAGAGGGGGTCCGCAGAACCAGGGCAATCGAGAAACCTTTTCCGATAAGCCCTTTCAGCATCCCTGAGGTGTTGCCCGACTGTCCACCTTCGGAGGCAGTCGAGGGAAGATTGTCACTGTACCCAGAAGCCTGGCTATCCCTAACTCAAGACAAGTGGGTACAGTCCATCATTTCCGAAGGCTATTCCATTCCCTTCGTTCGCATTCCAAACCAATCAAAAAAATCCCTTCCAGATGTTCCACCCGCTCAAAGGGATATCGCAACTTTGGAAATTTCAAAGCTGCTTACAAAAAGAACAATTCAGCCAGTTCCAGCAGACCAGCAAGGATCCGGAATCTACTCCAGGTTCTTTTTAGTTCCAAAGAAAACAGGGGACTGGAGACCAATTTTGGATCTCAGTATCTTGAACAAGTCGGTCAAGAAAACAAGATTTCGGATGGTCACGCTACAGTCCATCCTTCCCCTATTGGGAAAGGAAAACTGGATGTGCTCTATAGACCTTCAGGATGCATACTATCACATAAAAATGAACAGACGCTCCAGAAGATTCCTCCGCTTCAGGCTGGGAAACAGTCATTTTCAATTCAGGGCCCTGCCCTTTGGTCTCACCACTGCCCCCCGGGTGTTTACCAAATGCATGGCAGTGGTAGCTTCTCACCTGAGACGTCAAGGATTCCAGGTGTTTCCATATTTGGACGACTGGCTCCTCACAGCTCCCACCAAGCATCTTCTTCTTCTGGCCAGGGACTACATCTTTCGCATTTGTCAAAACTTAGGCATTTCAATAAATTGCGAAAAGTCTGTTTTGTCGCCTTGTCGTACTATTACCTTCATAGGCGCAAATCTAGACACAGTCAACATGTCTGCGAGACTAACAGATCAGAGAATAGCAGACATACACAAACTGGTCTTGCTCCTCTTCAGCAGCAACAGAGTCAAAGCCAGGTTAGTTCTGAAGGTATTGGGGATTATGGCGGCTGCCATTCCTCTGCTTCCATTAGCCAGATTCCACATGAGAATCCTTCAGTGGATGCTCTTCACACAATGGTCATACCAGCAACTTCCGATGTCCCACACCATTATGATTACACAAACGTGCAAGAATCATCTTCGGTGGTGGTTGTCTTCCCCTCAGCTCTTGTTGGGAAGACCCTTTGTTCCTTCCCCTCCGGTTGCTACTCTGACAACGGACGCCTCCCTGATCGGGTGGGGGGGGCATTATCAGGGCAGAACTGTCCAGGGCACATGGCAACCAGACGAATGCCACTTGCACATAAATGTTCTAGAGATGAGAGCAGTGTTTTTAGCATTGCAAGCCCTTCAAGACTCTCTTCCCTTGGGAACGATAGCAATCCAGATGGACAATATGTCTGTAGTGTGGTATATCAACAAACAAGGCGGAACCAGGTCCTATCCCCTATGTCGAGAAGCACTCAGACTGTGGCAATGGGCGATTTCTTCTCAGCGGTTTCTGATAGCAACGCACATCCCCGGGAAGTCCAATCAAATGGCGGACAAGTTGAGCAGAGCTATTCTCATGCCTCACGAGTGGTCTCTGAAAGACTCTGTTGTGAGAGAAATTTTTCTCAAGTGGGGTCAGCCTTGCTGCGATCTTTTTGCTACTCCCCAAAACAGCAAGTGCAGAGATTATTTCACCCTTTTCCCGTTACCAGGCCAGCCCAGCAGAGACGCTCTAGTCCAAGTTTGGCCCCGGGGACTTCTGTATGCATTTCCTCCCTTCCCACTAATCTCTCAAGTGATACAGAAAGCTATCGCTCAGAAGGCCTCATTGATCCTCATTGCTCCTTACTGGCCTCGACAGGTTTGGTTCCCCTTTCTGCATCAATTTCTGTTGGAGCAACCTTGGCATCTGGACCTAGTTCCAGATCTTTTGATCCATCAGTCGGGTCAGTTACATCGCTCCCTCCCCTCTCTGAACCTCACTGCTTGGTTCCTCCAGTTCCAACCTTAGCCAGGCTTCCTCAAATATCTCACTCTGTTCGAGATATTTTAATAGCTTCCCATAAATCTTCCACTCGAAAGATTTATCTGAGTAAGTGGAAACGTTTCGCCTATTGGGCTCAAGGAAGGGAATTAGATCCTTTCACTGCTCCCATCCATATGGTTCTTGATTTTCTAGCTGAACTCTTTCATGCAGGTTCATCTCCTTCTACTCTTAAAGTTCAATTGGCAGCTATAAATAACTTTCATGTGGGCATTTCAGAGTCTGCCATAATGTCCCACAAGCTTTGCAAAGCCTTTTTGAAGGGAGTTTTTCTACTCAGACCTCCTATAAGAAATCCTCCTCCTCCGTGGGACCTTAATTTAGTTCTCAGTTCTTTGATTCTTCCCCCTTTCAAACCTGCAGCTTCCTGTTCTTTGAAATTGCTATCATGGAAGACTCTCTTTCTGGTAGCTATTACTTCAGCTAGAAGAGTTTCAGAACTTCAGGCACTCAGCTGTCGACCACCATATCTGTTGTTCCACAAAGACAGGGTATCCTTACGAACCAACCCGTCCTTTTTACCTAAGGTAGCCTCTGCTTCTAACCTAAATCAAAGCATTGACCTTCCTGTGTTCTTTCCAGAATATTCTAATAGGTCTGAACAAAAATTGCATTGGCTAGATGTTCATCGTCAGTTAAGGTACTATTTGGATAGAACCAAACAATTCAGAAAATCTGACCAGCTGTTTGTCTCTTATGCAGAAGGCAGAAAGGGACTTTCTGTTTCCAAGGTATCACTATCTAGATGGCTAACATCTCTAATTTCCATTGTCTATGAAATAAGACACCAAAAGCTGCCTAACAAACCTAAAGCCCATTCCACCAGAGCTTTGGCTACTTCTATAGCCTTCCAAGACAGACTGCCTATTGATACCATTTGTGCAGCAGCTACTTGGGCTACTCCTCACACTTTCATTTCTCATTACAAGTTGGATTTAGCTTCTAGACATAGAGCTAACTTTGGTTCCACTGTTCTCAAGAGTCTGTTCCGGGACAAGGTGCTAGGGACGCGGTCCCATCCAGCAAGAATGAAGCGAGATTGACAACTTAACATATAGAAGTTATGTTCTTACCATAACGTTCCATGTTAGTTGTCTTCTTCTCGCCTTCTTTCTTGCGTCCCACCCTCCTTCCCCCTAGCCTTGACAGACCTAGAGGAGTTTGATTGTGACCTCTCTTTCTACCACCTCTATTGTACATAGGTATATGTTTTTGTACATATATTCCTTCTTCAGGTTTTCAGGTCACCTTCTTCCATTCCCTTTGTAGAGGTGGAATCTTTCCTTTTCCAATGGTTCTGGAGTTATTTTTGGCTGGGCACAGCTTACAAATGAGATCTGAGGTAATACCGACTAGCATTGTGGGATATAGGGGGAGCCTCGAGCCGGTGGAACCAACTCTCGAGCTTTTAGAGTGGCCGAGTCGGAGCCGAGGTCGGCTCCGAACCCATCCAGCAAGAAAGAAGGCGAGAAGAAGACAACTAACATGGAACGTTATGGTAAGAACATAACTTCTATTTCTCACCATCCTTCTATTGTATAGTCAACTGTTCTATCTATTCTTGTATATCTCTTTTTATATTTTGTTATCCTCGTATGTAGTGCAACTGTATGAGTTTATGCACATTGTTTAATTTATTATTTGTAACAATCTTTATTCTGTTTGTCTGTTTGGGGCTTCCCCCCTGGGCCTCTGCTGAAAAAGGGCATGTGCCCAGTTGGACTTTCCCAGTCAACAAACATTAACTAAATAAATATATATATATATATATATATATATATATATATATATATATATATATATATATATATGTATGTATGTATGTATATATATATATATATATATATATATATATATATATATATATATATATATATGGGTCTACTTTACTTACCCGAACAGCCACATCACTGACTTTCAATTCGCTGAGACGACAGGAGCAAAAAACTAGAAGACCGACATCCACAATACCGACTTTCCACTTGAGGTAAGTAACCGCTTGGCCGTTCCACAACCCCCTAACTAAATATACCAATTCCGAGATCGCACTACCACGGGGGTGAAGGCCAAAGTTCAACAGGATGGCCAAGCAGTTATTTACCACAAGTGGAAAGTCGGTGTACCGGTTGTCGGTCTTCTGGTTTTTCGTTCCTCTCATCCCGGCGAAGTGAAAGTCGGTGATGTAGCTGTTCAGGTAAGTAAAGTAGACCCGTGTGTGTGTGTGTGTGTGTGTGTGTGTGTGTGTGTGTGTGTGTGTGTGTGTGTATATATATATATATATATATATATATATATATATATATATATATATATATATATAGTGCATGGAGTGCAATGACTACACTCCAGTATTTGGAAAAAGACAAATCAGTTAAGCGCTAGAGTGCTGTGAGATTGAACCTTAACAAATGTTAAGCACCCACTCCTGAAGTTGTTATGGATGGGTATCGCACTAGGCAGTAAAATCTGCCTGTAGTGATCAGCAAATGACAGCAGCAGAACAAAAGATTTGGTTCTGTTTGCTGTTCATATGAATAAGGTGTCCCTAACTTCTTCTGAAAACTTTGAAAGTTGATAGAATAACAGGATGCGTGTCTGCATGCATTTTCTGAAGGATACAGACTCAGAAACTCAAGTGTATGTCATTGTTTAGTCGCTTCAGTCCTAAGTGGTTTGCCCGAAAACCACAGTTTATGAGGAACAGACCAAAAATATGAAGTAATAATCTTGACATTCTGCAAAAGTGTAGACAGTTGAGAGGCATGAAGTGTAAATGTAACAGACTGTATTACACTGCCTTTCTGACAGAGTCTGTTAAGTGTTTTACAGCTTTGAAAGAATGCAAAACACTTAGCTTTGTTTTCTTTTTTTTCTCTGTACCTAGTAGTACATGGAGCAGATAAAGCTCCATGCACTACAAAGAATTATGATCATATCACCAGTCATAAACTTGAATTGTGTTCTCAACATGTATGCCAAGAGTCACCTCTTGAGCTTTGCCCTTGATGTGAATTTCTTGGCATGCACGTCTTGAATGCATAATAAGCAGGTTATGATCAGTGACCTGATCATTATCCTCTATATTATATGTGTGTATTTTATATATATATATATATATATATATATATATATATATATATATATATATTCTCTTTCCCATCTTTGATTTTTTTTTTAGAATTAACCCAAATGAAAACAGCAGTCTGTGTACAACCAAACCACCGATACGTAAAAAATCATAGACGAGAAGGCTTAAATGGAAACCACATGTACTCCAAGAAAACTTGGCTTTAGCTATGAATAAAAAAATGTATTTGCTCTGATGAAGTTCTGTTGTAAACTTTATAAGGGACAAAATCTCAACTTTATTTGTACGATAAATTATTTTACTCATAGCTAAAGCTGAATTTTCTCAAAATACGTGTGGTGTCCATTTAAGCCTTCTGGTGTACGATGCTTTTAAATATTGGTGGTATCTTGTGATTTTCCCATTATAAAATCCTTCTGTTCACTTTCTGTGTCACTGGGCCTATAGTTATTGATCTTATGATATCTAAACCTATTTTTCAGAAATTATGTCTGTGGAGAGGATGTTTTACCACCTGACAGTTACACTCGCTGTTTAATTTTTTAGATGGAGTCCATAATACATCCCATTGCATTTTTTATGCTAAATTTAAACAGGTGGCTTGACAGTGGGTGGTCAAAAGCATCTTGCACATTTACTTTCTCAGCTTTATCTGCAGCTCACTCAGACAGAGCCATCCGATTCCTTTTTCAAAAACAAATCAAATTACCTGTTGTCCTTCGAGGTTCTAAAGGGATGTATAATTATAATCTTCCTAAAACAGAACTTTGAATATATTCTTTCTAAAAAGGTTGTCACTAGTGTTTCATCTAGTACAGCTACTACAGTGTCAGACTTTATAGATAAAGAGTTATGTAGGATTTTCTGGTCCTAAAAGTATATTGAAAGAAACTTCTTTAGACATTAAGGAAACTGTTACAGTTTCTACTATACTGGTTGTAGAAATTTTCTTTTTCAGTCTCAACTAGTAGACTCCAGAGCACACATACTCAGGTCCTTCATTTAACAGCACTGCAATTGATTCAGTATAACAAACCAGGTGAGGCAAGTGGCAGAAATGAAATTCCTTCACAGAGTAGCTGGGGTCACAATCTGGGGTAGAATGAGGAGCACTACACTACAGCAGAATGTTGGAGTACAGACACTGCTGTTCTTTGTTGGGAGAAGCCAGTTGAAATGATGTGATCATATTGTGGTGATGGATTATTAGCACCTCCCATGGGAGGCATGCTAAGGATGGCTTACTGCCAGGAGGCCCAGAAGCAACAGACTGTGAGTGTGAGTCCCAGTACTTAAGGAAATAAACTGTGATTCATACACAAAGAAACAAATGTGAAACTCTCTTACACCTTTGAAATGTTTGTATTGTGCCTGTTACACTCTATATTTGGCTGTTTAAGCAGTAAGGTACATTTTCATGGTACCAATTAAATGTAATTTCAACCTAGGCTTTTAACTTAATCTAAATAAAACAATGAAGTAATAGCACTTGTTTTTAAAATGTATTTCTAACACAGTATTACTTTTTATTAGGGCAGTATCTAACTAATTGAGAAATTGGTTTAATTGTTTTTATTGATTGAATAAATGTGTTAATAGAGATGTATATTTAAATGGAGGTTACAAATGTAAAAAACTTGTCTGAAGAAGTGTTTGGATACCATTACACGAAAGCGCTAACAAGTTTTCAGTAAACGACGATTTTTTTGGATTACACCTTGGCTTCTGTGGTTTGTTGAACTCACCTACTTGTGTTTCTTTTGTGGTTTTTAACTCCTAGGAGTTAATTTTTGTGGACTATATTTTTGTATGTTAGTATATATATATTCCAAATTTTCAAAGTATGTGTACTTTAAAGAAAGAAAAATAATCTGAGGTGCTGTAGTTGTCTATTGTTTACACTTCTAGTTTTACATTTCAGGGGATCACAATTACAGTTCTCACATTTTCATCAGACACCTGCTTTACTATGGTGTATGCTAAATGCTTATGGTTTTCCACAGCTTTTTGTCATATGGTTTTGATGATTATATAAGGGAATTAACTGTGAGCTATGATGAAAAGCTGTATATGTAATGGTTTGAGGGCAGTTTGCATAAGTATGCCTTTTGAGCCTGAGAGTCTTTTTAATTATATTTTAATGCAGAGTTGTTTCTTGGCCATACAGAAGAGAAATTGTTTTGTCAGATTTAGGGGAGGTGAGTAAGGACAGGTCCAGTTGTATCTGCTTGTGGGTAAATTAAGATTGATGCTGGTACTTATAGGTACTAAAATGAGGTTACCAGATAGTTTGTTCAGAACAGAATAAGATAAATTTACATGATGCACAAATGTTTATATTCATTATATTTCATTTTTACATCAGCATTTATTAATCTGTGATATTTATTATAGTCTCCAAGAAAAGTGTTGTTCTGTGTTTTGAAATTAGAATGTAATATATTTCATTTCTAACAAGTCTGAGAATATCAGTTTGGTTGAAGAGTCAACACTGAAGATTGTTTCCTTACTCTAAAGTGTTGCAATCCTGGTGTAGCCACTTAGGTGGGACAGAAACTTTGCTGCCCATATAAATAACACTTTAAACATTTGTTCAAATGCAGTTTCAACCATTCATTTTGCTTTGAAAGTGCAGTTGATTTTGAACTATTTCTGAAATTACTAGTGAATCCCAGAGAATTCTAATTGCATATCGGATCTGTTATGGGTAAGACACAAGGTTTTGTGCTGCTGTGGGATAAGTAGGTGTTGGCCAGTATGCAGAGGAACATTTATCTGAAATATTTTAAGTTCTGGGTTTATCTCATTATGTTGCTTAGGCTTATGCTGTTCCTTCTGTAATGCTGTTAACCATTTTGCAAATGTTTTAGGATTTAGGTTTCTTTTTTGAACCTTGTAAAGTGCAACAATTTATATGTGTTAGATGATATATGTTACACTAAATCTAAAAAATTTAAATAGTTTTGTATTTCATTAAAAGTGTAGAATTTGTGACTGTTTTTTACAATGCAGTATTGTTTGCTGTTCTCCTGTTTCCTTAAAACACTGAATTACCTCATTATGGAATATGACTGTGCATTCTAATAGTTTGTTTTAAAAGAAACGCCTAAGTCTGTTGATGGAAATGTAAACTCCAGGGAATAGAGTGAACAGTGCTGCTGTCTTTTTCTTAGTATTTCTCTGAGACTTTCATTTTGACTTGGGGATTTGTCTAACCTCCATGGAGTAAATAGAACCAGAGCTGCTGCTATCATTTGCTTTTCTGAGACTGTTATTTGGGCTTGGAAATGCTCTCTGACCTCTGTGGAGTATACTGTATGGGAACTGCGGCTGTCTTTGTCTGGGACTATTATTTAGATGGGGTGTTCCAAATTGCAAAGAAAGTTAAAACAAGGGTTTCTGGGTCACAGTAGTTTTGGACATTGTTTTTGTCCTGAGGCTTCAGTCACCTATCGTATGTAACTGGAAATAACAACCAGATACAATTTGGATTTTTTCTGCTGTTAGTCTACATGTGTGAAGTATTTTAATTTCATTTCTCTGAGCAATTGCAGCACTGTCTTTCATGGATAATAATTACTTTTTAAAAGTAAAAAAATGTTATGTATTTTTATTTGTAAAGGCTTGTGTCTGATCTATTATTTTATTAATAGGTTCATAGGTGGTTACTAGGCTGTAGAAGTAAGAATCATTTTAAGCCTAGCCAGACATGCTCCAAATTTAATAAATTATTGCTGACACATGCTAATACCCCCAAGGAATTGTATTGTTATGCTACAGGCTTCTACATATCAAGCCTTCAAAGGATGACCCTGTACATTAAGGTCATAGATGTCAAATCAGGGGTAAATTTGCAATTTCCCATCCATTGGTCCAAGTTACATTTGAATAGAGTTAGGCATGAGCTTTACTTCAAGAGAAGGGATAAAGTTTGAGACACAAACTTGTCCCTCCAATATGTTCTATTTATATTACAGATGAGGTTAGGTCCTTAAAATAGTTTTTTTTCTGACCACAAAATCAAACTTGGGGTGAAACCACTTGTAGTTTACAAAAGATATATGACTTTTAAGAATCTATTGGAAATAATTGGACCAAGAGAAACAAAAGTTTGGATGAGAAAATGTGGTCACTGCACGCAATGTCCATACATTTTTGAGAATGATTCTTTCTATATTCAGGGATATGGTAGGGTCATCCTGAAACAGAGATTAAACTGTGCCAGCAAATGTTTGGTGTACGTAGCTATCTGCCAGCAGTGTCAACATTTCTATATAGGAAAAACTATCAATAGCTTCAATAAACATATATAGCAACATTTGTATGATTTAAGAAGAAACAACACCAATAATGCACTTTGTAAACATATAACGGAGTTTCCTGAACATCAGTTCAAATTTACTGCCATTGAACAGGTTTGCAGTAAGGGGAGAGGGGCCCTATAGAATTATTCCTTGAATATAGGGAATTAATATGGCAGCTTAGATGCAATGCCACCTATCCCCCAGGGCTGAATGAAATGGTTTCTATTTCCAGCCTTTTGAAATTAAAAGCTGATTTCCATATGTAAGGGGGTTGCTGAAAATATTCTATGTGATAAAGTTTTTACTTAAAACTATATACTTTATATTAAATTCAATTATTCTATGGAATGTATTTCTTCTGTGCATCAGTAAGTTAATATATGGACATTTTAAAATTGTTTTTTGGCATGACATTATGGAAGGGATAGTTGTGCTTTATTTTAGGGTTGTTGCTATTTTTAATTTGATTGTGAGATGCTTTTAACAATGTTCCAATTATCTTATTAATGATGTAAAAGGAAGTGATTTTGTACATATTTAAATACATCATGGTACAATGTTTTTTATTCTGATGAAGTCTTTGGGTTTTACAACCGATGAAAGCGCTAAATAAATTGTGGTTTGGGTTCACCTGTGTGCCACACTGCTCTTTATTTGTTGAAAGTGCATAGGCAGGTACATGCTGAAGGGTGCATTGTACTTGAGGATTGGTCTGGTGAGTGTCAAGAACATCAGAAAAATGACTTCCTTGCACCTGGATATCATGCCCTTACTTATAAATTGTACTATGTAGAATGATTTTCTCACTACATTTGATACATAGTGGTCAAAGGTCAGGTTAATGCCAAAATGTGTACTCAGATCCCTGACCACTGATTCTACTTTTAGGAGTTTATTATCAATGTGATAATTTCCAGGGGTGTGCATCTGTCTGTGTCAGACCCTATCTGTGTATTTAGAGGATTCAATGACCACACCCAGTTTGTGATCATTAGCATACTTTGTCAACCAGAGGCCCTTGATGTTTTCCTTGACTTCAGAGAAATAGCTGTCAAAAAGGAGAGGCCCCAGGACCGATCTGCACTCTGTTCCATTTGTGACTTAGCTGTTTGTGGAGGTGGATTCCCCTATCCTAACTTCTGGCATCATATTAGTGAGCCAACTGGTTAACCATTGGGTGACATATGGGTTTATGTACATTTTGTTAAGTGTATCTACAATGTGCAAGTGAAGTATTGTGTTAAACCCCTTGTCCAGGTCATTGTAGGCACTGTGTAGGGTTTTGCCCTCATCCATAAATTTCGTGACCTTCCTGAAGAACTTCACCATGTTAAGTAGGCATGACCTACCTTTGACAAAATCAAAATGGGTAGGGTCTAGTGTCTGTAGGGTTCCTATGCCATTCTTTATCAGATCCTTGATAATTCTTTCCATGACCTTGCATATGAGTATAGTCAGACTTATGAGTCTGTATTTCCCTCAGTCCATGGAAGCCCCCCTTGTGTAAAAAGATAACCATTGTAGTCCTCTAATTATTTGACCTGAACCCTGGCTGGAGGCTATTTGAACAAGAGATTCTAGTAGGCCTGACAGGTCATATTTAATGTGATTCAGTTGGCATTCTGGAATATTATCAAGGTCCATCAAAGTATTGTTCTTGTCCTTAGAGAATGCAGTGAGAGCCTACTTTTTAGTGACTGTTGATGGAGAAATTCTTGGGGGGCATTTCCTGGGGGGTGACTGGTGGTGATAGGGGGTTAAAATTGGAGCTAAATTTGTCAGGCATTTGATTTTCTATATCCTCTGGCTGCATACAGGCGGTTTCATTCACCATTAGTTTGGCAAATTGTTGGCTGCTGCCTTTAAGGTTGCAGATATAAATGAAGAAAGCCTTATTGTTGTTCTTAGCTTAGAAGGCTGTTTTTATCTGCAATTTGGCTGTGTTAGACTTCATTAGTACCCTGAGTTGCTTGTTCATATTGATGAGTGGGTTTTTACCTTGCTGGGCACCTCTCTTCCTGTTTTTGGATATGGTTTTCTTTCTTTTGTTATACAACCTATTTATACTGGGATCCCACTAGATTGTTGGTTTTGGAAGTTGTCCTGTGTTTAATTTGGGTATCTATCCAGCTATTTATATAATTTTTCAGTGTTTCTGTGAACAATTCCACATAGGCAGCTGTGTTCTCAGGGTTTGCGGGGTTCTTGGAATTTTGCTACTGTCACCTAATAGGAGGTAGTTAGCCTTGGAATATTTTTTAAATGTTCTGGGGTTAGCTGAGGTCCCAGCCTTAACACTTCTTTCAAAGGAGATAGCTATGTGCTCCTACCTGACCAATTAAGACTTTATACTAGGGGGAGTGCATCATTCCCCATGTTTGTGAGGACCAGGTCAAGGATACTTGCTCCCCTGGTGGGCATGCAGACTAGCTGTTCCAGGGTGTTTGTGTTAACAAAGTCTGGGAATCTCTGGGCCTGCATGTTTGAGGTCGTGAATGATTCCAGCTAATGTAGAGGTAACTAAAATTGCCTATAAATATTGTGTTGGATTGAGTGGGGTGTGTCTCCAGTTCATTCATGTATATTGGATGGGCTTCCTGGGTCATGTAGGGGGAACCTATAGCTTGCAAGGATATGGTATGGGACTTTACTTATGGTAAGTTGGATGTGGAAAAGCTCAAGTGTGTCATACTGTTTGTCCAGCCTTGAGGTGTGTTTGTGAATGTTAATGAATTGTATCTCCTTACAACACTGTTGGGACTGCTAGGGTCCACCCTTTATGAAGGGAGTCGGCTTGGCTAAACTACTATTATAATTTAATGTTGGTTGGCTCATTAGAAGAGTGTTCAGTAACTGAAATCTTAATATCGGATTAGTATCAACATATACTAAGAATACAGGAAACTGGTACTATCACTGAAGCAGTATCAGTAACCCTTCTTAGGAAGCATTGTGACAATGTGTGTATGAAAACATGGTTTGGTTAGGTCTCAGTACTGTTGGTAAGACTGTAGTAAAAGGTAGTAGGCGTGGGCTGCAGTGGGTAAAATCCTGGTGAATCAGTGTTTATAATCCTGTTCTCTACCTGGTAGTTAGCTGTTGGATGTAGCAGGTGTTAATCACAACCCAAGGTAGTAAAATGCATTTGCCATAAGCTGTTGGGTTCATAGATTCATAAGGAAGTACCAGGCAGTCAGAATTACAAGCCAACCTTTTGGCCTTCAGAAGGGCAACCTAAGATAGGCTGGGATGAATTTGGGTCTGCTATCCAATTATCTACGTTTACCTTGTAGGTGACAGTGGTGCTACTCTATCTGAGATGTACTAGAGGGTGGTTCTCTAAGTGGAAGATAGGTTAGGATATGTATCTGTCATACCAACATTCCTTATTTATGTGTTGATGAAGGTTTTGGTCTTTACAGGGTATTCACAGATACATTTGTTTTGCAAAAGAATATGTGATTAAGAAAGGTCATATTTTTCATAATTTGAAAGGCTGGACACAGATCACCATGGATGAGTCTTTAAGAGACAGAATAAAAAGAGAGAGCTGCCAATCTGTCTGGAAAACTCAGGGTATTGGTGTCTTTGATCATTTTAGCTAGGATTCTCTGATGTCTTTTAAGTTAAATTGCATGTTTCAGCAAATACATGTTAAAAAGGGCACTGTATTAAATAATGGGTCTGATAAGAGGCAAAGAAATGGGAAATTAAATTTCTTTATATCTAGAGGAGGTACCACTAGAAATAAGTGGAGTGAGAAGGATTTCCAAATTACTATGGAGACATGATGGTTTGAAGTTAAGGAATTATCACTGAGAGTAGACAGGTCCAGAATAGATGGCTATTTGGAGGAGTGTATAACCTATGTGGTATTACATAGAAATGTTTTGTTTATTGAAATGAAAAGTATTATACTTTTCTACATTAATGATGTCCTTCCACCAACTTTTAACACAGTCTAACCCATGCTGGATCTGTTGTGAGTCAGTGGAGGAAAGATTAATGACCGCCAGTTTACAGTTGTTCACACACTTTAATAACAATAGGCCAGGGGTGTTATCTTCAAGATCTGAGAAATAGATGCCAAGTTGAAGAGGGACTGAGCAGTGTAGTACACCAGTGGTAATTATATTGCATTTAGAAGGCAAATCGTCCCTTCCATACAAAATGAGTCTGCACCACACATTATATTGTGGCAGTGGTGGAATTCAAACCCTGTCCATCCATCACATTATTTGATAGTAGTGGGGCAGGAGTTAAGGTCTTTACTCTATCTGTCATGTATTTGGTGGCAGTGATTGTATTAAAACTCCATCTATCCATCACATTGTTTCATAAAAGTGGGATGAGATTTAAAGACCATATCCCTGATTGCCACAGTATGCATATAAGTTACAAAGGGCTAAGGATATAATACATACTGCTGTGCACATTTGCCTCCATATGTTTTCCTGTATACAACCAGTTCTTGAATGGATTATAAAAAAAATCTTGTCTTATACAGATTCAGGTACTAGGCTTGGTTAGAAAAATGATGGTTGGTAAAGAGACTGAGATCTCTGGGATTTGCAATATCTCCATGTGGTGTATCATTTGAAAATGTTTTTTTTTTTTCCAGGGTAAACTTCAAATAAACCAGTCCAGTAGCTGTATCAGCTCATAATGTTGAGACACTTCATACCAGATCTTGATTCCAGTGATTCATAATTTTCACACAGGTGCTTGTCACAAGAACTGATAAATGACAGGTCAATTACGCTCATTCTCAAAATGCATGTCCTCAGGTTTGCCATTTTATGAGCAAATGTAAAAGTAATGAAGATATTTTTGCAGGGGGACAAGCCTCTCTGTCCCTCCACATTTCCCTTCATTATTTTCACTCTGACATTGCTACACCTTAAAGAAAGGACTATAAATGATAGACAATATAATGCCTATCTTGTTTTTTTCTCCAAAGTACATCAGTCTTGGCCCACAACTCATTATAATCTGGGTATTGCAATCTTGGTTCACTGTGAGGCAAGTATTGGTAACATGAACAGCTGCCATTTGAGCTGTAATACTAGGGCCCCTGTGATTTGCACTCAGGTGATCCAAATGTGTGACTTTAAGCATGCTAACCCCTGGTAACACAAGACCATGTTGTGAACAACTATTGTGGAGACTGGTTCTGGTGCTTGGATCTGCTCCACCACCCACAAATCTGATAGCTAACAGGGGTATGATCTCTCAAATCATACCACTGGTACCAGATAGACTAAAGTATAAAAAACACACACAGATGTGTATCACTAAACAACTTGCTAAGTGAAGCTTGGCCTCTGGAACATGCAGAAAATATGTACTACTACACTGAGTATGGGCCTACAGTCTCCACACCCAAGAATATGATTCACATTGAGCATCCCACTGAGCAGAGTCTTTGACCTAGCTCTAAAGATCCCTTTCTCACCAATTTCTCTAAGTTTCAGTGCCTTCCAGTGCTCACCTGTCGGCAGTAACTGTATTTTTAATAAACTTTTACATTCACACACTTGAAAAATACTGTACATATGGTAATTTCCAGGGACGGTGATATTCTCCAACACTACAGTAATAAACTTCCACCATCACAGATTACAAATTGAGGACCTTTTGTCATTATTTAGCAATAAATGCCTTCTTATCAATAAATTAATAAGAGCAAAGGTGACCACCCACAAGCTTTTTATAAAGAAATTAATAAATAAAAATATTAGGTAAGCTGTAAGATAATATCTAAACATAAAAATATGAACTTGCACAGGGAAACAGAAAATAATCATTTTGCACATATTACAAGAAAGAGACATATCTACAGCTAGACGTTTTATAGCTATTCTTGATCAAAAGAATGACTGATCCCTAATATGTTGTTTAGACTCTATTACAAGCAGGAAGAGAAAGAGAGAGAGAGAGTGAGTGAGTGTGCAGAGAGCAAAAGCTCACTGGTCTGTCCTTCACGCCCTCGGACATTTCTGTTTTCTAGGCTGTTCTCCCTGACTCTGACTGTTGTTCATTAATTTGGTTTATATTCTTTCCAGATGCAATTAAGAAGGGTTTGTTTTCCTGCTATGAACGTGATGTGGAATGTCACACCTCTAGCTGCCTACATACTACATTGTGCATTTTAGAGCATTTCCTGAAAAATAAACTTAAAAAGCATAAGATAAACAAATGTAAATGAATTGTGAACAATAAAAGATTAAAACTGTAGAAAAAGCAATGTTATCAGTAGAAGTATTTTTACACCAGTAATAGTCAATGCATTCATAGTATTTTCCATAAAAACTGCAATATTTTACAATGTACACAAACCCCAAATTATATTTTTTAAACTTCCCAGACATATATTGTTTGAGCATTTTTCTTAACCAGGCATAAGGCTGAACATGACAACAAGCTATTCCTCTATCAGTGCATGTTTTTGAGATATTTGCAAAAGTATGAAAACATGCTTAATTGTATAATTAGCAATACAAATAATACTGGATATCTCTCAAGATGTACAACTAACAGTGCAAATATTAAAGTCAGTTTTCTTCAACAACATCTAAGGTTTCACATACTGTCATGCAATAGTTTGTAAGTCACTTGGTTTTTGAAGTATTGCGTACATATGGAAATATTGCTTATTTTCACAATTACTAACAAACAATAAGCAATATTGCCAGTTCAGTGTGATATAAAATAGCATTTTTAGTGAATTCTCATGACTCCCACACTGATGTTTCACACAAGATACCTCAATAAAATGTAGGTCTCTTAGTTATGAAAATATGAACACAAATACAAAAATATGAATAATAACTGGCAAATAAAGATTAATTGGTCTACTGCAGGACATCCTAGACTAATAATCTTAGCATTATTTTGTTAATAACTTCTTTCTCTTTCTAATAATGCATGTTATTTGCTGGCAAGTCACTTAGTTGAAAAAGCCAGATGCAAAAAAAGTTGGACACCACAAGGAAGTATGGGTATGAACTGGAAGTATGCAAAAAAGATGTTATAAGCTTGAGTGATTTAAGAGAACATTATTAATTGCTCTCTTACTTCTCATTAACGTTCTGGCCTAGGAATAGTCACATTTCTTGTGATAAAAGGTTAGGGAAATTACAGCTCCTGCTTCGTATGTCTGGCATAAATTTCCTATCCTGAATATAACTAAATTTCTCACCATAAGACAGTTACAAGCTATGGATTCATTTTATACATTTTATGGAAAAGGTCACAACTTCATCCCTGGGAATCATGAACCTTGCGCCAGGCGCACGCATGGCGTAGGCGCCACAACGCCAGACATGGCCGCCGAGCGATTCAGGTACGATCCAAACCCACGTGCATCAGCGGCGTACGCCGGAGTTGTGCCGCCTCCGGCGTAGGTATGTTAAATACCCCATGTGCGGTGTTACACCATGCAAATGAAGGCAAGTAGCGATTCACGAAGTGGCGCAGGCGTAGCATAACAGCACGGCAATGTAAACCAAAAAAAACGGTTTACATATATCCAAACATGACATAGGAGTAACGGAAGGCTGCCAACGTCATGTGTCATAGTGTTGCAACATGGCAATGTGGAAAGAAACCGAAAATGTCAAAAGAAAACATGCAGAAAATGTAAATAACGACATTAATGTTATGTACGCAAAAAGCACAGCAGAACCCCAGGACATGTCCGCGGAAGGTGAGGAACAATGAAGTGATATGACAATGCCATAAAAGAGCAGTATAAGACACATCAGTATCACAGCCACAATACACCATAGTATGAATGGAAAGCCACAACCACAGCCCAAGGGTTGCCAAGGAGTGGCGTCGGTGTCTGGCGCCGTAACCATGTATTAGTAGTCAATGCCATGCAAATGAGGCAGATAATACTGAATCGCAAAACCCCCACCGGCGTAAGGCTGCACCAAACGGCGCAGCGGTAAAACACAGAGGAGTAGCCTAGAGGGAATACCTGTCAATCGCAGAGGGGTGTGCCACTGTAGGAGGAAGCACATTGGAGCCCAGCAAACCTGGGCTGTACAATGCACATCACAGCATCAGGACTGGCGTGTGAGGAAATAGATGCGCTGAGAGTATACAATGCGCGCACAGATGCATGTGCACGAGGATGACTATGTTCCCCAAACCAGTCATGTGACGGCCGCCCCTTCAACAACCATGGATACAGGAAGGTGATGCGGAGAATATGAGGAAATGCGGAAGCAGTGTAATTGGAGTCGTAATGAGCAATTAACACCAATCAACCGACGAAGGGCAATCGGCAGCAGCTGACAACTCTGCATGCAGAAACCTGCAAAACGGGAAAGGGGAGGAATATGAATGCAAAGAAAGTAGTGAATGTTGCAGAAATGCAAAGAGCGAAGAACCGATACAGCACAGCCAAGGAGAGAGTTAGCATAACGGCGGTGGCAGACAAAATGCATGAGATGCCATGTGCCTGCAGGATGCACTCCCGTAAATAGTAGGTGCAACGTGCAGAAACAGTAAAGTAAGGTTGAAAGCTAAACCAATGTAGGCAAGTGTAATGTAACACCAAAGGCAACAGCGTTGCAGTGCCAACGGTAAAACACGGAAGATAACCCACAGATACGGCAGCAGAGACACACCCAATGACATCACCGGGTGTACAGCACAACACTATAAAGTGGGAATGCACACAACACACAGCGCGAATTCCCAAACGCTGCGCCTTACGGTGTAAACAAATGGAGAACTTTTAAAATGTATATGTTGGGTGCTGCCGTGGCTGTGATGCATCGGCATGTGTTAGAGACAGACGGAGTTGCGGAGGAGGGTGCCGACAACTACCGGAGGCCTCAGAGGAGAAGGAGAGTGTTCAGACCAAGGGTGACCTACCAGGGGCTGCAAGACCTGGAAATAGTAGAGCGTTACAGGGTGGACAGGGACACGTTACAGCAAATAGTTGAGCTGTGCCGGCCATGCCTGAGAACAAGAGACAACAGAGGGGAGCCCATCCCAGTGGACACAAAGGTATGTGTAAGCTTGTGAATACTGGCAACAGGTACCTTTCAAAGGCCAACCGGGGATATAATGGGCATCTCACAGGCATCAGCATCCAGGGTACTACACCAGTTTCTGGATGCCATGTTACGACATGCCCATGAGTATATATCCTTCCCCAGATCTCAGGAGGAGTTGGCTAGCAGTATGCGCCACTTCCACCATGTGGCACAATACCCGGAGGTACTGGGTGCGATAGACTGTACGCACATAGAAATCAAGTCACCACCCAGGGAGCAGGGTAGACGCTACATAAACCGCAAGGGATTCCCCTCCATCAATTGCCAGGTTGTGTGCAATGCGCAGGGCATTATCATGGATGTGTGTGCTGGCAGCCCTGGAAGCTACCACGACTCCCATATCTGGCATGCCTCACAGCTGTATCAGGTATTCGCCAGGGGGGACATCACGCAAGGTCACCTTGTGGGGGATGCTGGCTACGCACTGGAGCCGTGAATGATGACACCCATCAGAAATGCACACACACACACATGCAAGAACGCCATAATGAGGCACACGCACAAACCAGAATAATCATAGAGCGTGTGTTTGGGATGTTGAAATCATGGTTCCGGTGCTTGGATACATCCAGTGGAGCCTTGCAGTACTCTCCAGGCACATGTGCCCACATATTCATAGTATGTGCTATGCTACATAATATGATCCTGCGGAAACAGCTGCTGCAGGGACATAATGGTGTAGGGCCACCAAGCCCGCCACAACTGACAAGGCAAGCACAGGCACAGGGCATTCAGCGCCATGAACACACTGTGCCAGCCCCAGTAGGCAGAGGGAGGCGTACCCAATATGCCTATGCCTTGGCAAAGAGGGAACGTATAGCACATACCCTGACAGCGTAGGCCCCATGGACTGACACCTCCCTGCCTGCACACACAGTGAAATGGACGGCACACAAACATGGCCGCCCATAATGTGTACTGTATGTGCGGTCCCATGTGTGACTCCAACATAGGTAGCACCCAAACACTGCACACCCAACAGCCAGCGGAGCATGGAACACAGGGATGCAAGGTGACAGAGAAGTAATACGCAAAATCTCTACATAGTAAACATAGTGAATGACAACCCAACTATCCGGGAGGGTGGACAGAGCAGGGAACGCCACCCATGTTTGGGAATCTGTCCCAAAGGTTGAATCAGATGAAAAAAGACAGCATTGGCTGTGAAGGTTATGTACTTGCCACAATGCCTGACATTTTGACTTGGGGATTTGTCTAACCTCCATGGAGTAAATAGAACCAGAGCTGCTGCTATCATTTGCTTTTCTGAGACTGTTATTTGGGCTTGGAAATGCTCTCTGACCTCTGTGGAGTATACTGTATGGGAACTGCGGCTGTCTTTGTCTGGGACTATTATTTAGATGGGGTGTTCCAAATTGCAAAGAAAGTTAAAACAAGGGTTTCTGGGTCACAGTAGTTTTGGACATTGTTTTTGTCCTGAGGCTTCAGTCACCTATCGTATGTAACTGGAAATAACAACCAGATACAATTTGGATTTTTTCTGCTGTTAGTCTACATGTGTGAAGTATTTTAATTTCATTTCTCTGAGCAATTGCAGCACTGTCTTTCATGGATAATAATTACTTTTTAAAAGTAAAAAAATGTTATGTATTTTTATTTGTAAAGGCTTGTGGCTGATGTATTATTTTATTAATAGGTTCATAGGTGGTTACTAGGCTGTAGAAGTAAGAATCATTTTAAGCCTAGCCAGACATGCTCCAAATTTAATAAATTATTGCTGACACATGCTAATACCCCCAAGGAATTGTATTGTTATGCTACAGGCTTCTACATATCAAGCCTTCAAAGGATGACCCTGTCCATTAAGGTCATAGATGTCAAATCAGGGGTAACTTTGCAATTTCCCATCCATTGGTCCAAGTTACATTTGAATAGAGTTAGGCATGAGCTTTACTTCAAGAGAAGGGATAAAGTTTGAGACACAAACTTGTCCCTCCAATATGTCCTATTTATATTACAGATGAGGTTAGGTCCTTAAAATAGTTTTTTTCTGACCACAAAATCAAACTTGGGGTGAAACCACTTGTAGTTTACAAAAGAGATATGTCTTTTAAGAATCTATTGGAAATAAATGGACCAAGAGAAACAAAAGTTTGGATGAGAAAATGTGGTCACTGCACGCAATGTCCATACATTTTTGAGAATGATTCTTTCTATATTCAGGGATATGGTAGGGTCATCCTGAAACAGAGATTAAACTGTGCCAGCAAATGTTTGGTGTACGTAGCTATCTGTCAGCAGTGTCAACATTTCTATATAGGAAAAACTATCAATAGCTTCAATAAACATATATAGCAACATTTGTATGATTTAAGAAGAAACAACACCAATAATGCACTTTGTAAACATATAACGGAGTTTCCTGAACATCAGTTCAAATTTACTGCCATTGAACAGGTTTGCAGTAAGGGGAGTGGGGCCCTATAGAATTATTCCTTGAATATAGGGAATTAATATGGCAGCTTAGATGCAATGCCACCTATCCCCCAGGGCTGAATGAAATGGTTTCTATTTCCAGCCTTTTGAAATTAAAAGCTGATTTCCATATGTAAGGGGGTTGCTGAAAATATTCTATGTGATAAAGTTTTACTTAAAACTATATACTTTATATTAAATTCAATTATTCTATGGAATGTATTTCTTCTGTGCATCAGTAAGTTAATATATGGACATTTTAAAATTGTTTTTTGGCATGACATTATGGAAGGGATAGTTGTGCTTTATTTTAGGGTTGTTGCTATTTTTAATTTGATTGTGAGATGCTTTTAACAATGTTCCAATTATCTTATTAATGATGTAAAAGGAAGTGATTTTGTACATATTTAAATACATCATGGTACAATGTTTTTTATTCTGATGAAGTCTTTGGGTTTTACAACCGATGAAAGCGCTAAATAAATTGTGGTTTGGGTTCACCTGTGTGCCACACTGCTCTTTATTTGTTGAAAGTGCATAGGCAGGTACATGCTGAAGGGTGCATTGTACTTGAGGATTGGTCTGGTGAGTGTCAAGAACATCAGAAAAATGACTTCCTTGCACCTGGATATCATGCCCTTACTTATAAATTGTACTATGTAGAATGATTTTCTCACTACATTTGATACATAGTGGTCAAAGGTCAGGTTAATGCCAAAATGTGTACTCAGATCCCTGACCACTGATTCTACTTTTAGGAGTTTATTATCAATGTGATAATTTCCAGGGGTGTGCATCTGTCTGTGTCGGACCCTATCTGTGTATTTAGAGGATTCAATGACCACACCCAGTTTGTGATCATTAGCATACTTTGTCAACCAGAGGCCCTTGATGTTTTCCTTGACTTCAGAGAAATAGCTGTCAAAAAGGAGAGGCCCCAGGACCGATCTGCACTCTGTTCCATTTGTGACTTCGCTGTTTGTGGAGGTGGATTCCCCTATCCTAACTTCTGGCATCATATTAGTGAGCCAACTGGTTAACCATTGGGTGACATATGGGTTTATGTACATTTTGTTAAGTGTATCTACAATGTGCAAGTGAAGTATTGTGTTAAACCCCTTGTCCAGGTCATTGTAGGCACTGTGTAGGGTTTTGCCCTCATCCATAAATTTCGTGACCTTCCTGAAGAACTTCACCATGTTAAGTAGGCATGACCTACATTTGACAAAATCAAAATGGGTAGGGTCTAGTGTCTGTAGGGTTCCTATGCCATTCTTTATCAGATCCTTGATAATTCTTTCCATGACCTTGCATATGAGTATAGTCAGACTTATGAGTCTGTATTTCCCTCAGTCCATGGAAGCCCCCCTTGTGTAAAAAGATAACCATTGTAGTCCTCTAATTATTTGACCCGAACCCTGGCTGGAGGCTATTTGAACAAGAGATTCTAGTAGGCCTGACAGGTCATATTTAATGTGATTCAGTTGGCATTCTGGAATATTATCAAGGTCCATCAAAGTATTGTTCTTGTCCTTAGAGAATGCAGTGAGAGCCTACTTTTTAGTGACTGTTGATGGAGAAATTCTTGGGGGGCATTTCCTGGGGGGTGACTGGTGGTGATAGGGGGCTAAAATTGGAGCTAAATTTGTCAGGCATTAGATTTTCTATATCCTCTGGCTGCATACAGGCGGTTTAATTCACCATTAGCTTGGCAAATTGTTGGCTGCTGCCTTTAAGGTTGCAGATATAAATGAAGAAAGCCTTATTGTTGTTCTTAGCTTAGAAGGCTGTTTTTATCTGCAATTTGGCTGTGTTAAACTTCATTAATACCCTGAGTTGCTTGTTCATATTGATGAGTGGGTTTTTACCTTGCTGGGCACCTCTCTTCCTGTTTTTGGATATGGTTTTCTTTCTTTTGTTATACAACCTATTTATACTGGGATCCCACTAGATTGTTGGTTTTGGAAGTTGTCCTGTGTTTAATTTGGGTATCTATCCAGCTATTTATATAATTTTTCAGTGTTTCTGTGAACAATTCCACATAGGCAGCTGTGTTCTCAGGGTTTGCGGGGTTCTTGGAATTTTGCTACTGTCACCTAATAGGAGGTAGTTAGCCTTGGAATATTTTTTAAATGTTCTGGGGTTAGCTGAGGTCCCAGCCTTAACACTTCTTTCAAAGGAGATAGCTATGTGCTCCTACCTGACCAATTAAGACTTTATACTAGGGGGAGTGCATCATTCCCCATGTTTGTGAGGACCAGGTCAAGGATACTTGCTCCCCTGGTGGGCATGCAGACTAGCTGTTCCAGGGTGTTTGTGTTAACAAAGTCTTGGAATCTCTGGGCCTGCATGTTTGAGGTCATGAATGATTCCAGCTAATGTAGAGGTAACTAAAATTGCCTATAAATATTGTGTTGGATTGAGTGGGGTGTGTCTCCAGTTCATTCATGTATATCGTATGGGCTTCCTGGGTCATGTAGGGGGAACCTATAGCTTGCAAGGATATGGTATGGGACTTTACTTATGATAAGTTGGATGTGGAAAAGCTCAAGTGTGTCATACTGTTTGTCCAGCCTTGAGGTGTGTTTGTGAATGTTAATGAATTGTGCCTCCTTACAACACTGTTGGGACTGCCAGGGTCCACCCTTTATGAAGGGAGTCGGCTTGGCTAAACTACTATTATAATTTAATGTTGGTTGGCTCATTAGAAGAGTGTTCAGTAACTGAAATCTTAATATTGGATTAGTATCAACATATACTAAGAATGCAGGAAACTGGTACTATCACTGAAGCAGCATCAGTAACCCTTCTTAGGAAGCATTGTGACAATGTGTGTATGAAAACATGGTTTGGTTAGGTCTCAGTACTCTTGGTAAGACTGTAGTAAAAGGTAGTAGGCGTGGGCTGCAGTGGGTAAAATCCTGGTGAATCAGTGTTTATAATCCTGTTCTCTACCTGGTAGTTAGCTGTTGGATGTAGCAGGTGTTAATCACAACCCAAGGTAGTAAAATGCATTTGCCATAAGCTGTTGGGTTCATAGATTCATAAGGAAGTACCAGGCAGTCAGAATTACAAGCCAACCTTTTGGCCTTCAGAAGGGCAACCTAAGATAGGCTGGGATGAATTTGGGTCTGCTATCCAATTATCTACGTTTACCTTGTAGGTGACAGTGGTGCTACTCTATCTGAGATGTACTAGAGGGTGGTTCTCTAAGTGGAAGATAGGTTAGGATATGTATCTGTCATACCAACATTCCTTATTTATGTGTTGATGAAGGTTTTGGTCTTTACAGGGTATTCACAGATACATTTGTTTTGCAAAAGAATATGTGATTAAGAAAGGTCATATTTTTCATAATTTGAAAGGCTGGACACAGATCACCATGGATGAGTCTTTAAGAGACAGAATAAAAAGAGAGAGCTGCCAATCTGTCTGGAAAACTCAGGGTATTGGTGTCTTTGATCATTTTAGCTAGGATTCTCTGATGTCTTTTAAGTTAAATTGCATGTTTCAGCAAATACATGTTAAAAAGGGCACTGTATTAAATAATGGGTCTGATAAGAGGCAAAGAAATGGGCAATTAAAATTCTTTATATCTAGAGGAGGTACCACTAGAAATAAGTGGAGTGAGAAGGATTTCCAAATTACTATGGAGACATGATGGTTTGAAGTTAAGGAATTATCACTGAGAGTAGACAGGTCCAGAATAGCTGGAGGAGCGTATAACCTATGTGGTATTACATAGAAATGTTTTGTTTATTGAAATGAAAAGTATTATACTTTTCTACATTAATGATGTCCTTCCACCAACTTTTAACACAGTCTAACCCATGCTGGATCTGTTGTGAGTCAGTGGAGGAAAGATTAATGACCGCCAGTTTACAGTTGTTCACACACTTTAATAACAATAGGCCAGGGGTGTTATCTTCAAGATCTGAGAAATAGATGCCAAGTTGAAGAGGGACTGAGCAGTGTAGTACACCAGTGGTAATTATATTGCATTTAGAAGGCAAATCGGCCCTTCCATACAAAATGAGTCTGCACCTCACATTATACTGTGGCAGTGGTGGAATTCAAACCCTGTCCATCCATCACATTATTTGATATTAGTGGGGCAGGAGTTAAGGTCTTTACTCTATCTGTCATGTATTTGGTGGCAGTGATTGTATTAAAACTCCATCTATCCATCACATTGTTTCATAAAAGTGGGATGAAATTTAAAGACCATATCCCTGATTGCCACAGTATGCATATAAGTTACAAAGGGCTAAGGATATAATACATACTGCTGTGCACATTTGCCTCCATATTTTTTTCCTGTATATAACCAGTTCTTGAATGGATTATAAAAAAAAATCTTGTCTTATACAAATTCCGGTACTAGGCTTGGTTAGAAAAATGATGGTTGGTAAAGAGACTGAGATCTCTGGGATTTGCAATATCTCCATGTGGTGTATCATTTGAAAATGTTTTTTTTTTCCAGGGTAAACTTCAAATAAACCAGTCCAGTAGCTGTATCAGCTCATAATGTTGAGACACTTCATACCAGATCTTGATTCCAGTGATTCATAATTTTCACACAGGTGCTTGTCACAAGAACTGATAAATGACAGGTCAATTACGCTCATTCTCAAAATGCATGTCCTCAGGTTTGCCATTTTATGAGCAAATGTAAAAGTAATGAAGATATTTTTGCAGGGGGACAAGCCTCTCTGTCCCTCCACATTTCCCTTCATTATTTTCACTCTGACATTGTTACACCTTAAAGAAAGGACTATAAATGATAGACAATATAATGCCTATCTTGTTTTTTTCTCCAAAGTACATCAGTCTTGGCCCACAACTCATTATAATCTGGGTATTGCAATCTTGGTTCACTGTGAGGCAAGTATTGGTAACATGAACAGCTGCCATTTGAGCTGTAATACTAGGGCCCCTGTGATTTGCACTCAGGTGATCCAAATGTGTGACTTTAAGCATGCTAACCCCTGGTAACACAAGACCATGTTGTGAACAACTATTGTGGAGACTGGTTCTGGTGCTTGGATCTGCTCCACCACCCACAAATCTGATAGCTAACAGGGGTATGATCTCTCAAATCATACCACTGGTACCAGATAGACTAAAGTATAAAAAACACACACAGATGTGTATCACTAAACAACTTGCTAAGTGAAGCTTGGCCTCTGGAACATGCAGAAAATATGTACTACTACACTGAGTATGGGCCTACAGTCTCCACACCCAAGAATGCGATTCACATTGAGCATCCCACTGAGCAGAGTCTTTGACCTAGCTCTAAAGATCCCTTTCTCACCAATTTCTCTAAGTTTCAGTGCCTTCCAGTGCTCACCTTTCGGCAGTAACTGTATTTTTAATAAACTTTTACATTCACACACTTGAAAAATACTGTACGTATGGTAATTTCCAGGGAAGGTGATATTCTCCAACACTACAGTAATAAACTGCCACCATCACAGATTACAAATTGAGGACCTTTTGTCATTATTTAGCAATAAATGCCTTCTTATCAATAAATTAATAAGAGCAAAGGTGACCACCCACAAGCTTTTTATAAAGAAATTAATAAATAAAAATATTAGGTAAGCTGTAAGATAATATCTAAACATAAAAATATGAACTTGCACAGGGAAACAGAAAATAATCATTTTGCACATATTACAAGAAAGAGACATATCTACAGCTAGACGTTTTATAGCTATTCTTGATCAAAAGAATGACTGATCCCTAATATGTTTTATAGACTCTATTACAAACAGGAAGAGAGAGAGAGAGAGTGAGTGAGTGTGCAGAGAGCAAAAGCTCACTGGTCTGTCCTTCACGCCCTCGGACATTTCTGTTTTCTAGGCTGTTCTCCCTGACTCTGACTGTTGTTCATTAATTTGGTTTATATTCTTTCCAGATGCAATTAAGAAGGGTTTGTTTTCCTGCTATGAACGAGATGTGGAATGTCACACCTCTAGCTGCCTACATACTACATTGTGCATTTTAGAGCATTTCCTGAAAAATAAACTTAAAAAGCATAAGATAAACAAATGTAAATGAATTGTGAACAATAAAAGATTAAAACTGTAGAAACAGCAATGTTATCAGTTGAAGTATTTTTACACCAGTAATAGTCAGTGCATTCATAGTATTTTCCATAAAAACTGCAATATTTTGCAATGTACACAAACCCCAAATTATATTTTTTAAACTTCCCAGACATATATTGTTTGAGCATTTTTCTTAACCAGGCATAAGACTGAACATGACAACAAGCTATTCCTCTATCAGTGCATGTTTTTGAGATATTTGCAAAAGTATGAAAACATGCTTAATTGTATAATTAGCAATACAAATAATACTGGATATCTCTCAAGATGTACAACTAACAGTGCAAATATTAAAGTCAGTTTTCTTCAACAACATCTAAGGTTTCACATACTGTCATGCAATAGTTTGTAAGTCACTTGGTTTTTGAAGTATGGAAATATATGGAAATATTGCTTATTTTCATAATTACTAACAAACAATAAGCAATATTGCCAGTTCAGTGTGATATAAAATAGCATTTTTAGTGAATTCTCATGACTCCCCACACTGATGTTTCACACAAGATACCTCAATAAAATGTAGGTCTCTTAGTTATGAAAATATGAACACAAATACAAAAATATGAATAATAACTGGCAAATAAAGATTAATTGGTCTACTGCATGACATCCTAGACTAATAATCTTAGCATTATTTTGTTAATAACTTCTTTCTCTTTCTAATAATGTATGTTATTTGCTGGCAAGTCACTTAGTTGAAAAAGCCAGATGCAAAAAAGTTGGACACCACAAGGAAGTATGGGTATGAACTGGAAGTATGCAAAAAAGATGTTATAAGCTTGAGTGATTTAAGAGAACATTATTAATTGCTCTCTTACTTCTCATTAACGTTCTGGCCTAGGAATAGTCACATTTCTTGTGATAAAAGGTTAGGGAAATTACAGCTCCTGCTTCGTATGTCTGGCATAAATTTCCTATCCTGAATATAACTAAATTTCTCACCATAAGACAGTTACAAGCTATGGATTCATTTTATATATTTTATGGAAAAGGTCACAACTTCATGTATTTTCATGCCAATGAAAAACACCATATGGAAAAGATTTAATAGCTAATGGATAAGTAATCTTACCTCATCCTCCAAACTGTACGTTAAATAATCTCTATGCTACTTGAAGCTTAAATGTAAATTCATACCTAGTGCATATGATATAAATAAATAAATATTTATAGCATGTTCTTTTTGATTTATCCCCCCCCCCCCACACACACACACATCAATACATATCTTTGTTAATTTATTTTATCATGTATATAATATTCTCTTGGCTTGTTATGTAAACAATTCTGTCTGTAAAGCTGTATGCTGTATTTCTTAAAACAATCTTGTAACTGTTCATATCAGCTGAGGTCATGACTTAAAATGCTAAGAAGACCAATTTGCTTACCCATTTTAGAAATGGAAAAAAAACAAACAAAACAAACAAACAAATAAATAGTACATATTTTAGTTTACGTGCTGCAGGTTTTATAAGGCTTAAGTGGAGCTCACCTATCTGTTTATATTCTGTTTAGGGAAACAGTGGTGTAATTATTGTAAAACATCACATCTTTCCTCATATGCACCTCAAGCAAGTTTTCTTGAGACAGCCTTAAAAATGATTCTTGTAATGAGAGTACACCTTTCAGGTACAGTGCTCAACTCCTTATCTTAAAAGGCTATATTGATTTACATCCTTGGTAATAGGATTAGGTCTTGTCAAAATAATAATCACCTTGGAGGTTCTGTCAGAATCTTCCAAACATCCACTCTGTGACCCAGATCATAGGATCATAGGAGAATACTAGGTCATTTTAAGCCTTGCTGTTTCATCCCAATGTACTCTTTCTACTGTCTTCTAAAACATATTAAGCTAATTGACTCAGAGAAATATTCTGTAGTAATTGTCTTGCCTTTATGCAACTACATTATGATAAAACTGGGTTTTTGTAACCACTTACCCTAAAACTATATTCATCTTAATGACATATTATTTCTTTTTATATATCTTAAAAGAGCTTTGCTATACTCCTGATTATTGACACTGTATAACATTGTATTGCTACTTAATGCCTTGTAATAACCCTGTAACATTGCTGTTTAATGCTAATTTATAATGAAAATTGTATAATATGTTCGAGCTTTTCTCCCTGGGCCTTCGCTGAAAAAGGGCTCTTCAGCTCAGTTGGACAAACCCGGCCAACAAATGTAAAATAAATAATAAATAAATGAAAATGCTAGTCAATACCCAAAATTGCATTTAGTGATGACTGTCCATGTCCAGGTGGGTTGTGGGCACTATCCCCGGTAAGAATTTATGGTGCTTCATCCATTCATCCAGGTTCCTTTTGTGCAGTGTCATAGAGTTGCTCTGTTTCACATGAATTGGTAGCCTGTTACAAAGACACGACAATCGCTGGGAGATAAATTTGTCCCTACAGCATGTCCTATTTAAGTCACAGGCCATATTTAGATCCCTGGAATGAGTAACGTTAGTCCCATTTGATTTACTGACATGCAGCAAGTTCATTATGTTTGGGTCTTGGATTGCTCTGTAGGCTAGGCATAAGTCTCCCTTAAGAAGTCTATACCAAATGGAGTATAGTGACAGAGACTTTAAGTCGGTCTTTATAAGGCACATGCTGGAGCCCCTTGATCTTCTTTGTTAGAAACCTTTGAGGTCTCTCCAGTTGCTGCAGGTGCTTTGTATGGTATATAGAATCCAAAAGAGCGCAATGGGCTAATGGAGAGGCACACCACCAACTTAATAGAACTGCACGATTTATTAACATCCACGAAACCAAAACACATTCATTAACAAAATCTAAATCTAAACTAGTCATACGACAACCTTTGACAAATTGTCCTTTCACTATAGTCCTTTTACAGTGTAATGGATGTGCACTATTATAGTGAAGAAAGGAATTACAAAAAGTAGTTTTCCTATAAATTCTAGTTTCGAAATTCTTATTCATCTTATATATTTCCACATCCAAATATTGTAAAATGTCAGTTGAAGTTTTGTGGGTAAATTTTAGAAAATTAGTGGAGCTGTTAATATATTCAATAAATTCACTAAACTTATCATAACCTGCTGTCCAAAAGATAACAATATCGTCCAAAAATCTACGATATAATGTCCAGCAGGTATTAAATTTTGAGTGCAGAATAAATTTTTCCTCCCACTGTGCCAAAACTAAATTCGCAAAAGTGGGAGCACAAGCTGCACCCATAGAGACACCTTGTATTTGTTGGAAATATTCCCCATTAAAATCAAGAAATTGTATTTAAGGACCATATCCATAAGTCCCATAACAGCTACTTTTTCATGCTGGGATAACTTATCTTGAAAGATAATTTCCTCAAACATTAAAAGGCCCGTCTCATAAGGTATACATGAAAAGAGATCTATTATATTGATAGTGACAAACATTAAATCATCAGAAAATAAGTCAGGGGTGATGTTCCTTAACAAGTCCCATGAATATTTGAGTATGACCTTATTCTGCATACAAATGTGTTTAGTTTTTAAATCAACATATTTAGCCAGTGGGTAGTGTCTTTGATCCATCTGCGGACACTATAGGCCTAAGGGGGGGAATCTTCCAAATTTTTATGTATTTTAGGAATACCAAAATAATTGGTATTCTAGGTTTCGATACATACAGGAAGTCATAAGTTTTACTATCTATGACATCTTCATATAGCATATCTTTTAATAATATATCTATCTTGTGGTATGCTAAATTGACTTCATTCCTTGACACACATGCATATTTCACTTCATCCCTAAATATTTCATTCATTTTACCTTCATAAATAATGTTCTCCATAATGACTACTCCCCCTCCCTTATCTGGTTTCATAATTCTAACTTCCGCATTGTTTTTCAACATAATCAAAGTCTCATTCTCTATTTTACTAAGATTATTTTTATATATCTTTTTCTGTTGTACATTTCTAACTTCTTTCTCTAAAATAACTTCCAAATTCCTGATTTGAGGATGGAGCGGGGGGTTAAACGTAGTTCTATGAACCAAAGCCTTATTATCATATGAAATATTGGATATTCTATTCCTAGAGAATAAAATTTCTAGATTTACTTTCCTTAAAAAAAGTTTTATGTCAAGTAGTGTCCTTGTTAGATCCCCCTTAACATAGGGTATATATTTCAATCCTTTACTTAATAGACTAAAATGTTCCTTCGTCAGAATAATGTCACTAAAATTATAAATAGAAAAGTCATTGTAGCTATTCTTAACTCCAATAACTGAAATTCCTTCATTTACTATATTTGGGGGTGGGTGGTTTGAGTCTAAAACTTTCCCCTCCCCATTCCCCCCCCCTCCTCTGAAAATTTCCATTCCTAAATTGTTGTTGATTACCATAACTCTCTTCTCTATTTAAAGGTGGAAATTCATAATTATAATCATAGTTGCTCCATCCATTTGATTTCTCTTCATCGTTGTTACTATTATCTTGTTTTTTACTATTATTTCCATAGAAATCCCATTTCATATAGGGTGGTTTGGGGTAGCTCGTTTTATTCTGATATTCACGTATATCCCTCAGGGAATGCTAGTTATTATGAAAGTATACATCACATAGGGGGAAGAAAGAAAACAGGAACTTTTAAATGTGGAAGCTATAACCAATGTGAATATATTATCAATAAAGGCAAAATTTATCTGGAAAGCAGGAATAGATGGATTAGAAGTAAGGGATATTTTTGTTGTGATACAAAAGGATTATTTTACCTTGCATTATATCACAAATGTAATTCATTTTATGTTGATAAAACGGAGAGAGTATTGAGGAGAAGAATATACAAACATTTATATGAAATATCAAAAGCAAAAGATACAAATGCATTATACAAACATTCTAAAGAATGTGAAGGCTATAAATTCCTTTTCTTTGTACTAGAACAATTCAAGAGAGATATCAGAGGTGGCCCTTGGGAGGAACTGATAGAATATAAAGAACTATGGTGGCAAATAACCCTGGAAGCAGTAAAAGTACCAGGTTTAAATGACCACATTTCCCTATTACCATTATTAAAATTAAGGGCTGCCAAAGTGTAAAGGCTGTTATATGCAAATATGACAGCAGATGACGCCAGTTCATTAATCTATAGATATGTATCCACTAAGTATTTTTTTATTTAAATGTTTGGATTTTAAAGAATGTAAATGTTATATGAATTAAATATTATAATTTATACGCTTTTAAGAAATCTACTTAGGATATATCAAGTGAGTTTTATATTTATTTATTTATTTAGATACATTTGTGGTGATAATACAGTAGTTTTATTAATATTCATGAGCCTTTTAAGAGAGCCTGATTAGTGTGTTTGAAATGTTTTTTAAGAATTTAATTGATCAATGTAGTTTTTTGTGAGCTATTTAAGATGCAATTAGAGTAATTATCTGATTATCTGATGAAGTCCAAGTTTTACGTGGACGAAAACGCGTACTGTGGAATAATAGCGTTAATGTGTTTTGGTTTCGTGGATGTTAATAAATCATGCAGTTCTATTAAGTTGGTGGTGTGCCTCTCCATTAGCCCATTGCGCTCTTTTGGATTCTTTGTAGTGATTTGTGAGTGCATTTTTCGCAGTTTTTTGGATTTGGCTTTGTATGGTATATGTCGAACAGGGAGTTATACTCAGTTATGGACCAGACTAGTGCAGAGTATACAGGGGTTATAATCTCTTTTGCTCTTGAGGTGTCATCTGCAAACTTGGTCAGCCACAACCTCTTAATTTTGACCTGAACTTCTGAGAAGTATATATCAAACAGTAGAGGGCCAAGCACCCAAGCAAAACATAACAGAAGCTGCAGACCTGGACAGGGAGTCAACACAATCATACATATTATAATGGGGGGGAAAAGTGTTTTATAGTGGATACAAGTTATTTTTTATATTCCTTAACTCTGAGTGCTTAGAAATGTATTTCAGACCCACTAACTGTAGTCTGAAATGGAATGTTACATTACTTTCAAGTTATTGCAACAGACATGTTTCCTGTCTGTCTTAGGCAATCAGTAGCTGTGTTACAGAATTAAGGGGGGAAATAACTGTATGGACTACTTATAGAAAATACTAAGAAAACATAAAAATGTGAGAGGGGCCTACTGGCCCAGGATAACTTATCCTAATGAAGTTTTCTCAAGAACTAAAGTTAACTAAGTGTGATTGTAAGACGGTAAACAGAGTTCAAGATGTGATTGGATTCACCTTTCTGTATTTAGTAACAGAACAATGACATATTCATACACATATACAAACAACATGAGTAGTTTTAAGATTCTGATCTGTTAAAACTGTATCATAACACGTGACCTCAAAATAAATATCTTTTAGGGTATGAGGTTGTTTTGCCAGAATTCTGTGGGATCATGCTAGAAAATTCTTGATCCCCCTCATCAGCTGTGATTTAAAACAATTATTATATTTGTAGAGCCAGATAGTCTGTGTTTGTGTATGCATTATTTCTTACTATAATAGATAATGCCAGTTCCTCGGATTTCAACAAGTTGTATCAGTAGCAGCTGGTTGTCCTAACTGCAGAAAATGTCCTGACAAAAAAGGGCACCCATAACAAGTGTCTTAACTTACACCTTGGGTTTCTTTTATATTTAGACTCTCAAGCTGCTTTCTTATCTGACCGTACAAATACTTTAGGTAAATGGGTATTGAAATAAAAAAAAAAGTTATGTACTGACCATAACTTTCCATCTGTGTTGTCCATTTTCATTCTTCCTCAACTGATGGGTATGGATCTGACACTTGGATCAGACTCCGCCCCCTCCACCAGACTGGTCCACTGCCAATCATTAGCGGACCAGAGTTCCGCTGTGGCGACCCTAACCGGGAAAAGCCGAAATACTTTTTTTTTACTTGAGAAAGAATAAGTTAATCTGTACAGTTAACAATTATAAATACAGAGGAAAATAAAAGTAGTCCTTTTGCACAAACAGATTGCAAAAAAAAAAAAAACACATGTCTACAGCCAGACTTTTTTCCCATCTATTCTTGACTACAAGAATTACTGTGCTGTAATCTAAAGTGAATGAATTTTCAGAATGCATTACAGACATAAGTGCATAGGATGAAAGAAATCACAGCCTTTACAATAAGATCCTGTGTAGTTCTGTTTTCTATGCAGCAAACATAATATATCATTGATGAAAACTTAACAATCTCAGAAGATTGAAAGGAAAGTGCACATGCTATGGGATATAATCCTGCTACATACAAACCAAAAATCCATGTTTTTGCATGGAGGCAAGCCCCCGTGCAACCCCACTCTCCAGCTAATTCTACACACACACACACACACACACACACACACACACACACACACACATATATATATATATATATATATATATATGGGTCTACTTTCATAGACCGAGCGCATTTAATCGCCGACACACATGTTCCCGACCCCAAACAACCGAAAACACACCACACCAACAACTCAACATACCGAACACCACAACACCGACACAAAAAATGCCAAGTACACATTGCACACAACAACATATCCACTAACCTTAACCTAAACCCTAACCCTAACGTCCGACACTACCGCACACTTACCCAACCCGCACCCTAACTCACTTAACACACCCCTAAACCTCAACACCGTCACTATCGCACACTCACCCTACCTGCACCCTAACCCTAACTCACTTAACCCACCCCTAAACCTCAACACAGTCACTACCGCACACTTACCCTACCTGCACCCTAACCCTAACTCACTTAACCCACCCTAAAACATTCAGCCCGTCACTATCGCACACTCACTCCACCCGCATTCTAACCCTGACACACTTAACACTACCCTACACTGCTCTACGTCACTTCCACACACTTACCTCACTGGAACCCTTAGTCCGACACCACCGCACACTCACCTTTCCCACACCCTATCCTAATATCCCTCACTATCGTACACTTACCTGTCTGCTCCCCAATACTACATCTTTCACTTTCACACACTTACCGTATCGCGCTCACATGCTGCCATTGTCGGTCTCTCAGCCGTCGGGATATCGCGTTTTCGGTAACCTACCTGTTCGGTCGTTCCGTCTCGGTCTTCCGGGTGTCGGTGATGTGGCGCTTCAGTCTATGAAAGTAGACCCATATATATATATATATATATATATATATATTCACTATATGGTTTCACTTCAGAATCCTGAAATATCACAATCCTGAAATATCACAATCCTGAATTTCAGAAAACTCCATAATCTGGAAGCCCAAAATCCTGAATCCCAGCAGACTGAAAACACACAGGATGCATATACTGACTATAGAGTACACTAACCGAATTACATTCCACCAAATATAAGCAGGGGGGCAAGCCCCCCTGAACCCCCCCCATGTGGGGGGTTGTGCCCCTCACACCCCCTCTAAATAAATATATCAACTCCAAGATTGCACTTCACTACACTATCTTGAGTTTTGCTGTAGTATAGCAAGTAATGCAAATGTTTATTAAAACTTAGTCAAAACAGCCAACTGAATACCAAATATTTACATGAATTTACGAAAATGTGAGAAAATTACAGATTAGGTACTAAAATCAAACAGACATGCACATGTAATGCCAAAAAGGCAAAGTTAAAAGTCCATAATGAAATTTAAAATAAAGTCATGGTGTCCCCGAATGCTGTGTCAGCCAGGAAGCCAATAATCTGATGGAAAAGTTCAAAGAAAATGGTTTTCCAGAGTGCACATCTGTGTCCCTGTTACACCATAAAATTTGCATCACGGACACCAAAAGAAAATCCACATGCCTCACAGCATCAGTCCACAGTTGTCCATAGTTACTGTAAAGGCATTTGTCGATGGTGATGGTGAATAAAAGTGGCAGGGAGAAATGTCGGCGAAAGTAGCGTAGAAAAAGTTGTGCTCTGTGACAGGTGATGAAGATATGCTCTGCATCTTCTAAACCTTGTCAATCTGCTCTGAAGCAGGATCATTGTTCTGGTGGACGGAGGATGTAATAGCCTTTAGAAGGAAGCCTGTTGAGAGAGCACCTCCATAGGAGATCAGTCCATTGAGGGAAGGCCCAATACACAAGCCTTCATTGTGGTAAGCCATGTGTGGGTAGGCAGTCATAATGTTCTTAGGCATTGATGGCATAGCCATTAGTGAGAAGATGGTAGTACCAGTCCTTTCATGTTGGCGGAAGTGAATCTGTAAAAACCTTGTTGCGGAATAAAAAAATCTATTAGCTCAGGCTGAGTGAGCAGCCTAGTGTGTTTCCATGTAAGGCAGCAGTCCAAAAATTTCCTTAAAAAGTGGACAGTATTCACCCCACAAGCTTCAAACCATCTGAGTGAAGGTGTCTCAGCAAAGGAAACAAAAAAAAGGGTATGAGGATGTAAGGATGGGTGTAACAGGGAAAAGACCCCCTTGTGTGGAGCAGAGTACAATATTCCTCTCTTGACCAGGTTGAAAGAAACCCCCCAGAAAAATATAAAGACTGCCTGAAGAAATTTAGTGACCCATTGAGATGGGAAAAAATAAATGGCAACGACATAACCAAGGATATTTAAAAAGATGCCGTTAATTAAGTATGTCTTCTTAGAAAAGGAAAGAGTAAATGTCCTCCAAAAATTGAGTTTCTGACATGCCGTGTCTAGTACAGTACTGCAAAAGCTATGAATGTATTCTGGTGTGCCAAAAGGAATGCCCAAAATTTGATACCCTGATCTGTGAATGTAATGCCATTGATTGTGTCAGTGGACAGTGGAAAAGGAGTAAATCCCTTAGTCTTTTCATAGTTAAGAGTCAGGCCAATACTAGAAAAAGTTCGTAAAAGAATGTATAAGAGACAGAAAAGCTGTCTGTGCTTAAGAGGAAGCAATGATGATTATATCGTCGGCGTAGGGGAGAAGGTGGGGCAAAAGGACACCAGCACATGAGTAGGAATAAGGGGAGATGTATAAAGCTG
Organism: Protopterus annectens; assembly: GCF_019279795.1. NCBI lineage: Eukaryota > Metazoa > Chordata > Ceratodontiformes > Protopteridae > Protopterus > Protopterus annectens. Next base: position 1,151,718,322 of record NC_056745.1, on the reverse strand, counting down.
CCCTTACCTTGTAAAATGCAGCCAAACTACTATGGTAAGCAAGAAACTGCTAAGCGGACACCCCTGTCTGATCCCATTTTGCATGGAAACAGTGTACCCCTTCCAACCATTAATATAAGGGATGAGTGGTGGATGAGTAAATGGATGCTATACATCTGACAAAATGTGGTCCAAAGCCAAAGGCCTGCAAAATAGCTATAAGAGTGTTGTGACTGATATTGTCAAAGGCCTTTATTAAATCACAAGAAAGGATAATGGATTGTTTGATTTGGACAGAGTGTTGAAAGACTGCTTTTAAAATATGTAGGAGGTCCGGAAGTGGCCTGCCAGGAATGCCGAACACACCTGGATCTGTGATAAAATGTAAAATGGAGCAAAGTCTGAGTTGTAAGATTTTACAGAAAAGTTTGTAGTCTGTACTGCAGAGGGAAATAGCAGAGGGAAATAGGCATCCAGTTAGTAAAGCAAGACTTATCTACCTTCTTTCAAATAAATTTTAAGATAATGAGCAGGAGAGGTGGTGATGTAAGACCATGGTGTAACCAATCGTTGAATAAATGTAAAAGGGTATCTAGTTGGGTATCATTAAGGTGGGAGTAGAGGACATAAGGAATGCCATCTATTCGTAGGACCAAATGCTGACAGTGCATTAGCTCAATAGAGTGGAGTAATTCTGATTTGGTGATTGCAGAATCCATTTTGGCTTTGACATTGGCAGGAATGGAGGGGGTGGGCCACTCAGTGTGTACTGGTGGTTTGCCTGCGTAGAGTTGGGATGAACTTCCTGAAGTATGCTGTGCATATTCATGACAGTGATATTAGTGTCTGTAGTCAGAGAGGAAAAAAGGGATTCTTTCCTTAAAGTTGTCTTTCCAAGGAAAGGTAAAAATTGTTCTGTTGAGCCCCTTAAGGAGTATGCCAAATTCCAAAGAATGTTTCTAAAATGTGCAAGATTGCATTGGTAAAGTTTGTGCAAATGAGTGAATGTGTCTGACAAGCCAAGAGAAAGAGTGTGCGAGAAGCCCTGATAAGTGTTCTTGGTAACTTTTTTCAATTGGGCATGGAATATCCTAGCAAAAATATTGTAATGATCATCTAGCTTTTTCTTGAAGTCAACCCACCAATCTGTGATGGAGTCATAAAGATCTATGACAGTGCAGTGGTCTTCCCAGAGTTCCATGAAGATGGTGCGCCACTGTGGTGCATCTAGCCATGTACCATTAATTCGAGGAGGGCCCTTACCCCTGCCAATAAAATTGGAAAACCCAAAGGTAAAGGAGAGTGCTGCATGATCAGTGAACAGTAGCCTAACAGAATTATGCGTGGTACAATCTAGAGTAGGACTCTGACAACCTTAATCAATCCATATTTGAACCTGAGTATGGAAGTATGTGGACTGGTCTGTGCCTGCAATGGTCAGATTTTCCAATTTTAAAAGATTAAGACATTTGGCAATGTCTCTCTCAGACCTGTTGATGCCCCTATTCAAATGGCAATTAAAATCCCCACAAAATATTATATGACAATCCATTAAAAAATATGGTTGTAACAATTCAAACAACTGATATCTATGAGTAGTGTAAGGAAAAACATATACAATGATGAAGTGAATAAAAACCTGGTGGCATAAAGCATCTACTATCAAAGCCCGTCCGGGCAAGACATGCATCACATCATGAATAACGATTGCATCTTTCTTATATAAAAACACAATACTAGTGTGTTGATCGGTCCCCATTGACAAATTGGAGCCATTGGCCCATATTGAGTCCCATTGAAGTTGGATGTCAGAGTCCAGATTGCCTGTGTCCAAAAGATAAAGGATATCAGCATGTGTAGAACGAGTCCATTCCAGTACTTGCAATCTGTGCAAATGAGAAATCATCCCATTGACATTGCAGAAAGATAGTGTGAAGTTAGTCATTGATGATGGTGGAGTGGTCCGGAACAGCCATTCGTTTGTTCTTCATCCTCCCACTTTTTTTCCTGTGAGGAGCAGGAATAAAATTAGCAGATTTCTCAACGTTCATGCATGCATCTTCTTTCGAGGTATCCCCCATCAATGGAGAATAGGGATTGTTGTCTATCTGGATAAGATTAACTTCCGCCTCATCTGGCAACGAAATGCTACAAGGTGAACGCTGGTGCTCCAGAAATGATTCTATAATGGAGGAAGCAACAGCTGGAGGAGCTGCCCCAGCCGTGGTGGGGACAGACTGTTTTGGAGGATCAGGTAATGGAGGGTCAAGAGAATTTGAGGTTGAAAAGGTGTCTATCTGAGTGGGAGCTTCCCTTTGCAGAGGGGATTTGGCAATATCCTGAAAGTCTTGCTCTGAATGTTCTGGGGAAGGCAACATGTGGGTCAGAGTAGTGGCTGCCAAGTCATGAGCTGTTGAGGTTTGATTTGAATAGACGTCCTTCTGGGGGTCCCGTGGCTGGTGGAACATCCCGGCTGTACTTTGGCATGGTAGAAAAGACTGCAGGACAATCTGACCATAAATGAGGGCCATTGCAGTACATGCATCTGTTTGAACATTCCTGTGAGAGGTGAGAAGTAGAGCCGTATTTGGTGCATTTCTGTGTGGGACATTCTCTAACAAGATGCTCATACGAGCCACAGAAAAAAACAAGACCTTGGTTGTCCTGCATACCTAATGAGACCCCGTTGTCCAGAAATGAAGCAGACCCCTGGTAGATGCTGGATGCTGCTGGATTTAATGTTAAGCTCAACCCAGATGTTCCAGGATCCATCCCATAACCCCATTTCTGGGTCATGGTGTTTGGAAACCGTGTATACTGCCGCACAATATTGCGTGAAATAGGCCCTTATGTCTTCTTCAAGAATGTATACAGTGTGAAATTGCACCGATAACTTCTTGCGGACGTTGACATCTAAGATGGAAATGGTATAATCAACCCACAGGAACATGTGCTGTTTTTCCACAAAAGTCATGTGGAATGCCATGGCCCCTTCATGTGTCTCAAAATAAATGTCTACGGAATCCTCTCTGCCGACATGCAAAATGGCACATACCAAACTAAGCAGAATGCCTAGTGGCTTCAGAATTGTGTGCCAGATTATTTTCTTTGAAAGAGGACGTTGGTGATCGGACATTAGGCGAATACGAGGCTTGGAAATAAGCCTAGGGCGAGGAGGTCGTTGTGTGGATGCCGGGGGGCCTTCGTTGCAGATGCATACGTGGCTTTGGAAGTGTCAGCCAACAAGTGCTGCACTGTTTTTGCAATGTCTCTAACTAACTGTGTTGTTAGAGGTGAGCCAGAGGAGGAAGGAACAGCTGTGTGAGTGGAATTAGGAAGTGGGAATTGGGCATCCGCTTCTTCACTCCAATCCATGACAGTACATTGTATGTCATGTAAGAAGGCAGCATCTGTAAGAGACCCCAACTTGGAATGAGAACAAGTTTGTGATAAGTCTGTCATATGCTGGTGTGGGTCTGCCTCTGAAAGATGTTCAAAGGCCTGCTGTTTAATAGCTGGGGCAGATCATAAGGGGTCAGGGACATTATCATTAATATGTTGCGGAAGGGAGGTCCCTTGCCATTCCATAAATTCAGACCACTGGAGTGATTGCAACGTCCCATTGGATGGTGCTGAAGCAGCAGATGCTGCAGAAGTGGCAGCATTTAGAATGGCAACTGTCAGTGGTAATGGAGGAGAGGAAGGCTGTTAGTAGTAGCCTGAATGTCCCTGTCATTTGTAGCAGGAGCAGTAAAATCTGTAGAGAAAGAAGAACCGTGCCATGGCAGTTGTCTAGAATGTGGTCCGTTAATACGCTGTATCAGAATATCTGCAGCAGTTGAAATGGCAGAGCCATTAAAAGGAGTCAAGAAAGGGTTATTTAATCTTCGTGGAGGGAGAGGTGTAAGGGTGTTGACAGGTGCTGACATCGTGGGCTGTTGTTTCAGTGTAGAACTCGTGAAACTGCTCTGATTAACAGAGCCGTTAAAATCCGTTGGTGCAGCTGTTCGCAATGAAAGGGGATTTCCGAGCTTTAATTGACTTTGTGAAAGCTGCGATTGTGAAATGGAAAGTGCAGGCAGTTGAACACTTTGTTGTTGTGCCTGCGAGAGGGAGCTATATATACATAGGAAGAATGATATTGATAATCCTGATGATATAAGGAATTTAACACACACAGTCAGTAGAGTGACAATACCATATACTATTAACAATAACAAGATCAAAGACATATTTTATAAGAATTGGGATATGTTAACTATGCAATAAAATCAGA